>NC_056731.1:1319904762-1319924762 GCF_019279795.1 Protopterus annectens | reverse complement strand
GGTTTTATACTGTTATAGAATATTTTTTGTGAGTATTTCAGGAAACATCTGTATTTAGTACTGTAACATATATGTCTAACTGTAAGACAATAATTGCTTCCTAGAATTGTTAGTAGGGATGAAGGCATAAGTGTTTTGTAGCATAAAAAATGTTCTACTTACAAAAGTCAGGGTTAAATTGCTTTACTTTCTAAAAAATACTAACTCATTTACCTGCTAGCAAATGTGTTCCCTGTCCTGTACTTTTCATCCATACCCTGAACTTCTTGCAAAGGTGTTTCTTAATAAATTTCCAAAGGACCTCAGGGAACAGTGGTGAAGGTAAGGGTTTATTTGTATATATTTTCCTAACTTCTACACCTCTCTCCAATATTAAGCACAGCTTCAGTTAAAATTTTCTCCCTTCCTCTGATAACTTAATGTGCCTATTTCCTTATCTTTTGGCTGTAGACAGTAAAAATAAATATTTACATCACCATCCTCCTTCCTGAAAACGTTTATAAATTTACCTGGTGAAACCAGTCATCTACAACCAAGAATCCCCCCAGTGGAAAAGAACATTTAAAATATGGCTGATGTTCATCTCATAATCATAAACTACTGATGTCCTTTCTATTTAATGTATCTAGCTACCTTACAGTGTACACACTAATACAGGGCTCCAGCCTTTTCCACTAAAACTAAATCAATATTTTTCTTTCACCCAATAGTTACTTATGTAATAACAGCATAGCCAACAAATAAACATTAGAGAAACATATTGCTTAAACACCCTGTTTCTCAGATTGACATCTTATACCAAGTGGAAAGTTTAAAAAAATACACTTGTGTTACAGTCCCTAAAAAATACAGTTGTGTTACAGTCCTTAAATAAAAAAAATACAGTTGTGCTATGGTCCCTTAAAAAAACACTTGCGAACAGGTCAGTTTCTTAATTTAAATCACTTAAATCAAGGTTAGTAAGACAGCTTACCTCAATATACTGGCTAGCATGGTACTGTCTGCTGTTATTGTCTTCACTGACAGAACCATTGGCACAAAATACACTTTGCTTGTGGCAGACTGATCTCAATAATAAAGCCTTAATAAGCTCACCTTACTTATAAATGCAGCTCCACTGAATGTTTCTCTTGAGAATATTCTACTTTGTGTGTGGGGCCTGCTCCACTCAGGCTTCACTACGCTCCCCTACCCTAGCCCAATTTCCTCCCACCTCTGCTACACCTACATTTATACTTTCTAACCCATGCTCACCTCTCACAATTAACCAGTAACAGCCTCTAGCAACATCTCCCCCATCCTCCTTCACTGTTAGTACTTCTACCCTGTTTAATGTTCTTGTAACCTTCAATAATACACCCTAAAAATCCTAAACATACACACCACAATAACTTAACAATCCTATACTACATGATAGTGAGAGTACTGCCTGTTGAACTATGACATATCTTATATTCCTTTCAAGAGCAAAACTTTCTTTCACAATCACTATAACACTACTCAACTTTCTCATACACATCGCAGTCTTACAATCACACTTACATCCACCCAGTTTCTCTTCCACAAATCCACAGCCACAACAATCCTCGAACACACCACATTTTTCAGACATATCTTCTGAATGATATCAACACTCACAACTAAACACATGCACCTTTAAACACTTAAAGCTCAGCAAGTCATCTTTCTTCACCTACCTACATACATATAAAAAAAGACTAGATTTTTCTTTATATATATGCTTGCAGTAGCAAAGCTGGTGAAAAGTGGGGGCATCCACCCCCCACCATGGCCCAAGCACAAATATACAGACAGAGCCATTTACACACTATCAGAATGACATAACTCCTCTTCCAAACCACAACTCAGTTCACAACCTATTTCTTCTAAGCATACATTTTCAAAGCATGTGCAATAAGACCCATGATCTTCACACAACCTTGTCACACTATAACCCCGACATACTTATAGCTATGAAAACTTGGCTAAATACAGAAATAACTAATGAAATTCTACCCCCTGGATATAACATAGTCAGGTTAGACAGACTAACAAAAAAGGGAGGAGTAATAATTAAAAAACAACACCCTAGAAGTAATCTGACCTCTTCAAACTATCTCAGAGTTTCACAACACAATAACATTAATTCAATCTGCCTAGTAGGACTATACATTCCCACTAGACACAATCTAAGCACAATTCAAGTTCTTCAGTGGCTGTATCACAATATATAAAAAGGCCATAATCTTAGGTGGCATAAACATTGACAGGAAACAAAGAAATACGTCACCTGACCTAAGCTTATTCATATTCTTACAACTATTAAACATCACTACAAGGATCCATAAAACACCTAGCAAATAAACCACATTAGACTGGATTCTTTCAAATAAGCCCCACAACATCAATGCCACCAGAACTTTACCAGACAGTATTAGAAGCCATCTACCCACATACAATATCAGACAGTGGCTAAACTTTTAGAAGCAAGTCACCTACAAACAAGTCTGTAATCTGCAAAGTTTCAACCCTGAATGATTTATAATAACTCTAAAGCAATATAACTGGAACTGTCTAAAACATTACCACTAGATAACGCAGCTGCTCATTTTAATCATATCTCCCTAACCATCCTAAATATGCAGGCCCCACTCAGAAACAAAAAAGTCAAATCCATTCCAGCACCCTGACTAACAAAGACTACTAAGCAACTACTATTAAATAGAGGTCAGACCTGGGAAACATTCAAAAATAAATCTCAACACTACAGGAAATCCCCCCCCCCCAAAAATACTCAATGACAAGAAAGAATATGTTGCAGACCTATAAAATAGCCCCAAACTGTCCTGTCAGTCCTTAAAGTCACTGCTCAACCTCAGGCAACCCCCTGCAACCCAACCCACCACAGCCACAAAATACCCAGGTAATATAGCAACTCAACACCCACTTTCTAAATTCTATCTTATCACTAACCAAACAAAACTCCACCTCACCCCTCACTGTTCCATATCCCCCTACCAACAGCAAAGTACCCTTTAAACTTGATAGTGTACCCACCTCAACAATAAGAAAAACAGTACTACAAATGAAACCAACCCCCTTAGCAGCTGACAAATTACCAGCATGGTACCTCAAAATAGCAGCAGAAGCTATGGCATTTCCAGTCTTCATACTTATCAATAGATCCATAAATGAAAACCACATCTCCAACATCTCAAAAATATCATACATCATACTCCTCCATATAGGCAAAAATTCTACTGGCCTGACTAACTACCATCCAATAGCCATCCACTCACCATTATCCATGATATTTGAAAAATGTATCCATGCCCAGTTTCTCAAATACCTCACCAACCATAACCTACTCTCCTTGACTCAAGATGGCTTTTGGCCTAATCATAACACCACTACTTCCCTTTTAAACTTTACAAACACAGTTAATCAACTCCAGAACAATGGCATTCTAGTCTCAAAAGTCATCCTAGACATATCCAAAGTATTCAATACTGTCTCATGCCAGAAACTCCTTGAGGAACTAGCATCTGTGGGCCTTGATACCTCGTTACTGACCTGGTTCCACAACTACTAATCCAATAGGAAACAATCTGTGAAATGGCAGCAAGACTATTCTGATTTCCTCACAGTCAGTCAGTGTCCCTCAGGGATCAGTTCTAGGACCCATACTTTTCAATATCTTTATCAATAATCTGTACTCTGTCATAAAACAAGCTACTCTGGTACAATATCCAGATGATGCCACTCTCATCTGCTCAGCCCAAACACTAGCCTCCCTACAAAAAAAATACCCCAAAAGGCCTTTCCCTTTCACGCCGTAGAATCCTGGCTAAATAGCTCCGACTTGTCCTTAAATGCTAAAAAAAAAAAAAAACACACAACTGATGTTTTTCACTCCTGAAAACTACTCAAACCAAAAGCAATCTTTTCATATCTTACCAACCAACAAAACAAAAATAGAATATATATCACACAGGCAAACTCCTTGGAGTAATGCTCGATGATAATCTCAGATATGACCAACACCTATTCCTAGCCATCACAAAATCAAACTGGAAACTAGGATCCCTCTACAGGGCTAAGAAATGCATCACTAATAATTCCAGG
Organism: Protopterus annectens; assembly: GCF_019279795.1. Taxonomy (NCBI): domain Eukaryota; kingdom Metazoa; phylum Chordata; order Ceratodontiformes; family Protopteridae; genus Protopterus; species Protopterus annectens. Next base: position 1,319,920,637 of record NC_056731.1, on the reverse strand, counting down.
AAAAAAAGACATATTTACTTCCTTGTCTACTCTATGCCTCACCCATCTTTACAAATATTAATTTAACCTTCAAATATAAACAAGACAGAAAGCCTATAACAAAACTGAAATTTGCTACAGATAACCCAATATAAAAATACCATAGCATAGCACTAAAAACCTTAATTGACCAAAATTTAAAAAAAACCCTCTCAATTACTATCAGCTTATTACAGCCCATATATTAATAAACTCCCCAGAAATATGCCCAGTTCTGAAGGGAGTAGTACAACCCTATACCACTAATTGAGTCCTACAATCCAACAACAAAGCTTTTTTATCCATTATAAAATCAAATAACAGTACAGGAGAAATCTGCAACAAATTCCACTTCAAATAAGAGAGGTGGACATACTGCATGTCTTCAAAACATCATTAAAGAAACACTGCTAAAACTGATTGTGCTCATACACTACCCCAGGCTATCCTCATTCTTCCCGTGCTCAGCCTAAACTCAACCTTCAAAGTTACACTCCCTTTACTTAACCTTTCTGTACCTTAATTTTATGTATGTAATATTATATCTCTATCACTGTATATTCTCCCACAACTGTCAGTTACACTATTTTTGTACAGATTACCTCTCCCCCACCTGCTTTCTCTCCTACAAAACTTCCTTTTCCTAGATAACTACCGCTACCTCAATTTTCTTTAATATAGGCCTATACAAGCTCTCTACCTTAGTCTACCTAATGTTTCATATAACTACTTCTCCTCTGATGCTCTACCTCCTGCTAAATCCCTTGCTGCCTTTGGTACCCTTCTCTGTACCTCCAACTGATAAGCATTTTACATAATACATCACTGTCTATCTGTGTAACTTCTCTGTAACCAACTATCTCATGAAAAATGTATTTCTTAAAATTCATAGGCTATTGTATGTTATTTGATGTGTTCTAGATGCAGTCTTGTAACTGCGTTTTCATGTAAACTCAATGTATTTTACAAAATGTCATTTTTTTGTTTTGTCTTTAAATGTACTTGCCTGATATGTAGAGTTTCCTCCCCAGGCCTCTGCTGAAAATGGGACAAACCACAGTCGGAACTTTCCAGTAAACAAAGAGAAATAAATAATGTCTTCTGACTTCATCTTGTTTTTTTATTTCTGTTTTTTTACAATGGTACAATGTCCCTCTTCAGCAGTGTTGCTTATTTCATGTTCACAGATATCTTGTACTGTGTTGGTTCCCAATGAAACCTTTTTGTGTTCTTCCTATGGTATTATCTGATTTATACAAATTGTTATTCTTTTTCTATCAGCTCGTGTTTACCTTTGTCTTTTTCTTTTTCCCTTACAGGCTGTATTATTTTGCATAGCTGATTGATCTCTGAATCACTCGAGTGATCGCTCGGCTATATTATTTTACACAGCTGAGCAATCTTAGAATCACTTGAGTGCATAAATTCTTTCCTGCAGGCTTTTTCTTGGAAAGCACATGGCTAATTAACATATGACATCCCCCTGGAATATCTCATTAGCACTTAGCACAGCTGTGGAGATAGGCTCGGGACTGATGCTACTGACTGTGTAGAATTACTTTGAAGGGCCTATCTATGAATCAGATTATAGTGTCCACTTGTGGTAATTTACTTGTGTTTGGCCTTACTGCTGGTAGTAGCTCTTTCTGAATCCCAGCCCTAATGATACTAACAAATGATACCAAGCGAATAATTTATTTATAGTAAGTCATATACGACAGTCATTTCTATATATATTAACATATGATTTTTTTCTGCATGTGTAAAATCTGCAAAACATTTTGTCAGCTAAATTACCTGGAACAATTCAGAAAACTATGTTTCCGAATAACTTTTCACAAGATCACATACACAGAGGGCCAGATTCAGGAAGGCTTACATGGAGTTCAAGAGTAGTGTAAGCCTCCGTGTAAGCCTCCTGATTCAGGAACAGCCCAAATCTCCGTGTAAGAGACAGCTAACACGTCTCTTACACGGACTGGGCGTGGAAATGCTCAATACCTCATTTGCAGCTGAAAGATATGCAAATGAGGTATCTGAGCGATCCACGAAGCAGAAACCAGTCCGTGTAACGGACGTGTTAGCTGCAGAAATGTACTCAGCTGACAACTGAGTACATTTCTGCAAAATTAAAAACGGAGCTATGTCAGCTCCAAATAAAGGGTGCATATGTTGCATTAAGCATGCCAATGGCCAAATATGTGGCCATTGGCATGAAAACTGTTGCAAAAATAAGTTATATAACTTTTTTTTTCACGAGATTTTGGGTTTAACTGCAGCGACACCGCAAACGGGTGCTACCTAAAACTGAAAACCGAAGCTTATAAGTCCACAATTGTGGGATTTATGTATTACATTGAATGTCAATGGAGGGACTTGCAGACCAAAAACAATATGGCCTCCGTTTACTGGTTGTTAAGGGGGGGAAGCTCCGTGTAAGACATGTAACTAGTCATTACTAGGCAATCCTATGTAAATGAGGGTTACAATACTGAATCACACTGTCACATAGGTAATGAGCACTGTCTGAGTAGTGTAAGAGTTAGAGAAGGGGGAGGAACAGAGTAAGAGGTAGGTGACATCATGGGGGGAATGATAGCAATAAATGTACCAGATTGGAGGGCAATGTAAGGTAACAGATGACAGACAGACATCAGGGAGGGAGGTGTGTCCCAACAGAACACTAGGAAAGTGAAGAAATTGAGGGTATACGCTATCCCTACACTCAAAGTTTCTTGAAATACGTGCATGCGTGCAAAGCGTGTAAGGCAGGTTCAACATGTGGGGCGTGTTGCAAACCGTTTACAACGGTTTGCTGGCGCGTGTGTAAGACAGTGTGCGCGTGGTTTAGCATGAATCAGCCTAGTTCACACCGTGTAAGGATGTGTGCGCGTGTGTAACACCGTGTAGGGATGTGTGCGCGCGTTTAAGTGACTGTGAGCGTGTTTAAGCTGGTGTGCACATTGCTCCCCCTCAGGAAACAGAAAGGAAACAGGAAACAACTAAAATCCAGGGAAACTGCCAGAAGATACTACTGGAGTTAATTGGTGGAAACAATTAGAAGCAGGCAATTACACAGGCAGACTAGAAGCCCAACCCAGCACTTAAAACACTGCAAAGAGCAGTGCAGGCTGTTTCTCACAACAGATACTGCCAGAAACTAAGCTATCAGAATTGAAAACTGAAAAAGCTGAACTCAGAGCAGAAATGCTAGGGGCTGCCATAGCTATTATAATCAGGCATAGGCGAATTGCTGAGGGTGGTGACAATGCAGATGCTGACAGACAACCCAGAGTGAGGAGAAGGAGAAGAGTATACAGGCCCAGGGTCACCTACCATGGGTTACATGAGCTGGAGATAGTAGAGCGCTATAGAGTGGACAGAGAGCTCCTTGCAGCAGATTGTTGAGCTGTGCAGGCCACGCCTCACACACAGAACCAACAGAGGGGAACCCATCCCAGTGGAAACCAAGGTATGTGTTGGCCTAAGAATACTAGCAACAGGTACCTTCCAGAGACCAACTGGCGATATGATGGGGATATCACAGGCATCAGCCTCCAGGGTACTACACCAGTTCCTGGATGCCATGCCAGCACATGTCGGTGATCATGTATATTTCCCCAATGCCCGTGAGGTATTGGCCAGCAATATGCATCTCTTCCAGCAAATAGCAGAATACCCTGAGGTACTGGTTGCTATAGACTGCACACACATACGCATCAAAGCACCAGCAGGAGAGCAGGGTAGAGCCTACATTAACCGCAAGGGATACCCCTCCATCAACTGCCAGGTCGTGTGTGATGCCCAGGGCATAATAATGAATGTGTGTGCTGGCTGCCTTGGGAGCTACCACGATTCCCATATCTGGCATCTGACGCAGCTGTACCAATCATTTGCCAATGGGGACTTCCCACACGGACACCTAGTGGGGGATGCAGGTTATGCACTTGAGCCGTGGCTGATGACACCCATCAGAAATGCACACACACCTGAACAGGAACGCCATAATGAGGCACACGCACAAACACGTAATATCATAGAGCGTGTGTTTGGGCTGCTCAAGTCACGGTTCTGGTGTCTGGACACATCTGGTGGAGCCTTGCAGTACACACCAACTACATGTACCCAAATGATCATGATATGTGCTATGCTACATAATATGATCCCAAGTGGAAACAGCTGCAGCAGGACCAGCACAGGGCTGGGCCAAACATCCCCACCATTGCCAAGGCCACCACAGGCAGGTGGTGACTCAGTGGAGGAACAACCTGTCCTTGTCCCAGTAGGCAGAAGGTGGCGTGCCCAGCATGCCCTGGCCTTGGCAAAGAGGCAACGATAGCACATACACTTGGTCAGTAGGAACACTGGGACTGATACCCGCTCTGACTCACTCATACAGTAACAGGGATGCCTAACATGACACAACCTGCTTCCAAACATGTACAGGGAGTGTAGTATGTGTATCCGACAGAGGTGGCCCTGCAGCACCACCTGAGGCATGAATGCCATGTGTTATGTAATGTAATATCATGTACCATATGCACACCTGAGGACCCCAACTAACATCCACCCTCAAGAATCATAAACCACAAAACACAAACCCACCTCATGGGTACCACAACGGATAGGAACCTAGATGTAATGCTACCCAATGCCAGAAGTATAAACATCAAGATGTGTGCAGTGTAAACACACACAGTATAGAGAATGTAGATATCAGTGCTGTAATAGAAAACAGGGTCAAAGCCCACATCAGCACCCTGACACTACCAGGTCACATGTCATACAGTGATGTACATGTGCAAAACATGGAACAAGATACAAAATGAGGGTGACTAGCAATAAATAGCATGGATAACCACACACCCATGTTTGTACCACAACAAGAAGCAACATGGAATAGCCATGGTCAAAACCAATGGCTAAAACGACTACTACTATATAGCTTGCTGCAGACCACTGTCCTAATAGCAGGAACTGCCCCAGGCCTATGTTCATAGGTTCATAGGTTCATACTAGGCTATCTGCCCTAGGGCATTAATAAGCCTAGCCCAGAGTTTTGTGGCTTCTGCCACCCCTTCAAGTTGATGGATAATATGCCCATTATTTTGCTGTGCCTCTGTCAAGCAGTGATACTGAGGTTATCCCTGGGGTATACCTGCAATCTCCCATCCATTGGTCAAGATCTCACTTGAACAAAGCCAGTGAGGTGCTCAGCCTCACATGTACCAGGATGTTGTTCCACAGCATAGGACTCTCTGGGTGATGAATCTGTCCCTCCAGCACATCCTATTAATATCTGTGTTGAGGTTTAGGTCTCCTGCCCTTGTAGTTCTGATGGATGTAGAGGTCTTGAGGTGAAGCATGTTCAATAATTCTGGGTTGGACATAGCCTTGTATGTCAGGCACAGGTCACCTCTGAGCAGACGGTAAGTGACTGAATACAGCTGGAATTCCGTCAGTCGGGCAGCATAACAAATATGTTTGAGACCCTTTCACTCCCTGTTGAGGACTCTGTGGGCCCATCCAATTGCCGCAGGTGTTGGGTCAGATACATTCTGAATGGGGCATTGAATGCAATCATTGGTCTGATGAGTGATGCGTACAGGGGAACAATGACCTCCCTTGATCTAGATGTGAATCCCTGCATGATGAGGTGGCCAATGTAGAAGGCCTTCCAAACTACCCTGGCAATGTGAGTGTCAAACAAAAGGTTACTGTCAACCTGGGTGCCCAGGTCCCTGATAACCTCCTCTGTGCTTAGAGGATTGCCACCTAGATGGGAAGTAGTGGTAACCTTGTTCTTCCTGAAGGGTATGGCTATGCATTGTGTAGTGTTTAATGTAAGGCCATGGCTGTGGCACCAGTTATCCGTGTCTATGAGACCCTTCTGAAGGATGTCTGTGTCAGATGGGTTTCCAACTATGCTTCCCAGTTTGCAGTCATCTTCAAACTTTGTCAGCCATAATCCTCCTGTGTTTGCTCGTACTTCTGAAAAGTAGATGCTGAACAAATGTGGGCCCAGGACTGAGCCCTGTGGGACACCACTTGTGACAGCTCTGGAGTGTGACATGGCACCAGCAACTTTGACCCTGTGTGTTCCATCACTTAGCTAGTTTGCAACCCATGCTGTGATGTATGGGTTCACAATTAAGCTGGTGATGTATTCAATGATACCTGAGTGGGGTATTGTGTCGAAAGCCTTTGCCAGGTCAAGGTAGGCTGTGTGGACTGCCTTGCCCACGTCAATGGCCTGGGTGACTGTTTTGAAAAAGTCAACCAAGTTTAAAAGGCATGATCTGCCCTTGACAAAGCCAAACTGGATTGGATCCAATGTCTGCAAGTCCCCTATGTCTTCATTTATAATTCCCATTATGATCCTCTCCATAGCTTAGCAGAACAGGCTTGTCAAGCTGATGGGATGGTAGTTTCCGGGGTTGGTGGAGGCACCTCCTTTGTGAAGTGGGTCCACCATTGCCGTATGCCACTCCTTGGGCACATATCCTGAGGTGAGCCTAAGATTAAACAGCTGCCCTAACTGCAGGTGTAATTACTCATTGAGTTCATGGAGCACACAACTGGGGACACCATCTGGTCCCATGGATAAAGTGTTTTCTGCCTTGGATAGAGCAGTTCCCAGCCCAGCATTGGAGATGTTTGGGGCTACAATCCTCTGGTGTAGATACCCCCAGTTGGGGAGGGGGAATCTGCAATGAACCTGTCAGCCAGTATGTTGGCAATGTCTGTAGGTGCAGTGATATCTACATCATTCCGAACTAATTCTGAGCATATCTGGGAGTTCCGTCCCAGGTTTCAAACATAGGCAAAAAAGGCCTCATGATTGTCCCTTGAGTCCTGAGTGGGTTTACTCTCAAAACTTGCCTCGGATGATTGTATGGGGGAACCCAGTGTTTTACTCACAATGAGCAGGGGTGTCTTCCCTCCTACAGATTACGCTCTATCTTGTAGTAGCTCCTTCCTTGTGTTGTAGAGCTTGTTTATGGCTAGAGTCCACCAGACTGGATGCTTGCCTGTGGTACAAAGAGTCTTTGTTTTGTTTGGGATTGCCTGATCCATGCAGTCCTGGAGGTGCTGGTAGAAGGCATTTCTAAGGGATACAGTGGCTTGGGTAATGGTGTCCGCTGGCTTGGGGGCCTTGAAAGAGAAAACACCAGTCCTTAGAAATGTGAAGTCAGCATTTGAGAAGGTCTGCACTGTGTGTCTTTCCATCTGGGGTGTGGGTGGGATGTGGACTCCCATTGAGAGTAGTCCATGATCTGATCTCACCAATGATGGGTATACTTCTGGTGTTGAACAGTGTGACCCCATGTTCGTGATGATGAGTTCTAGTATGTTGCCTCCACTTGAGGGGATTGGGACCAGTTGCTCCATGGCATTTCAGTGTATGAACTCTGGGAACCTTTGTGTTAGAGTGTTGTGGCATGATTAGTGATCCCAGTCTATATGTGGATAGTTGGAATCACCCAGTAGGATGGTGTTTGGAGATACATTTATCCCCTTCAGTGTTTGCAGGATAGCTGTGTGAGGTACCTGAGTTTGAGAGGGTGGCATGTAACATGCTACAAACTGCAGAGCAGTCTTGCCTACAGTCACTGGCACCTGGATGGTCTCCAATGCATCGTGTGTTGCCACCAACAATGAGGTGAGGGTGTCCTTGATGAATATGGTCACCCACCATCCTTCTTGGTGTTGTCCGGATGCTGGTGACGGAATGCATGATATGAGGTAACACCCGATAGTGCCGGGGTGCTGTCAGAAGCTGTGAACCAGGTTTCAGGCACAGCACAGACATCAATGTGCTACATACTGAGAAGGGCATAGAGTGTGTGCAGCTTGAGGTTGAGACCTCTGGCATTGAGCAGCAGTACCCTTAGTGTCTTTCCTTTACTGTGTTCTAGGGTGGTAGGTGTAGAATCTGAATCTTGCATAAAAAAGGCACAATGGGGGTGGCAAGAGCATCATCCAAAATCTGGAAGCCCAGGGGTGACAGGTGCAAGCCGTCCCTTGCAAATCACCGTGGCCTGTCCAGCATGTCATCCCAGGCAGACAGACATTGGCCCCCCTTTGAATGACACCATAGTCTAAGCAAAATATTACAGCTGATCATCTTGTCTCTGTTTATGTGGCATCATACGTGGTGAAGGTAGGATACTGCTGAAGGTCAGGGTCATACCTGCCTGGCCTACATAATCAGAGGGATCCTCTATGTCTCTTTCCATGTAGTCCAGGGAGGTACATCCCAGGTCGTTCACACCAGCATGGATAATGACTGGGTCAGACCTGTACTTGCAGTTGAGTGACCTGAGTGCTTGCATTATGTGATGGATTCCAGTGCCCGATAGGCAGCTTACTGTGACCTCCTCCGTACCCGATCTGGTGAGCGGGGCGTCAGTGTGTCTGACTATGGAGTCACCTATGACAAGTGTGTCTGGCATTGTGTTTGGCCTTAAGGGCTGTGACTGTTTGGCACACCGACTCTGTGGTCAATGTGTTGCATGTGCTGTGCCCTGTGGAGGCAGTTGTGTGAGTGTCTGCTGTGGTGGCCACTGCCATTCTGGTAGAATCCTGATCAGAGCCTCCGAGAGTGTCTCTGTGTGTCTATGTGTATGATTTTAAGTTGTGATAGTGCCATGTGAGACTGGATTTGTGATGTGTGTGTGGTTACCTTCACCTTCTCTCTGGTCTTGCTAGTCCTATGTTGTGAGAGCTCAGCCTCCACTTTGGCTATATAGTTGCATCTCTCACATGTATGTGTGTTTTATGGCAGAAGGAGAGGGTTGTCAGTGTACATGAGGCAAGTGTAACATTGCCTCAATATTCCCAGGTTCACCAGCTGAGCAGGAGAGGACACTAGCAACTGATCTCTAGACATGCTAGAAGGAATAGACAAAACAATGTTGAAATACAGGGAGATATCAAGCCCCCCAAACCACATCATACTGTTTGATTGACAATAGCTACACATACACTGGTGTTTCATAGTGTCATAGTCTACTACTATGCTATCTGCCCTAGTGCATGTATAAGCCTAGCCATAGTGATGCGGCTATTGCCACCCCTTATACTGGTAATAAGTGTACAGAATAGATTCTGAAGATTGTGCCTCTGACTTAGTAGTGACACAGTATGACCCCCTTACGTAATTGAATAACATGACTGTGCCTCTGTCTAGTCTGTGCCTCCGTCTCATATGCAGTTGTCCAGATGTCTCCTGAAGAGAGTCAGTGAGGGACTCTGTCAAACATGGACTGGGATACTCTGCTAGAGTGTGAGATGCCTCTGAGTTATGACTCTGTCCCTCCAGCATGTCCTATACATGTATGTGCTGAGGTTCAAATCCTCAGCTCTCATGGCTCTGGTGGATTTGGATTGCTTGCAGTGGAGCATGTCCACCAAATCCTGATTGGACATGGTCTTGTATGTCAGGCATAGGTCACCTGTACGTATGCGGTATGACACTGAACAAAGCTGGATTTCCTCTATTCTGGAAGCATATGACATGTGTTGAAGAACCCTGATCTTCAAGGTAGGTACTTTTGGGGTGTCTCCAGCTGTTGCAATTGCTGGGCGAGGTACATACCATATGAGGCTTTGTATTCAATCATGGGCCTGATAAGGGATAAGGATAGTGGAACAATGACCTCCTATGATCTTGATGGAAAACCCTCCATGATAAGGTGGACAAGATAGAAAGTCTTCCTAACCACTTTGGCAACAGGGGTGTCAAAAGAGATGTCACTATCTACATGTGCCCCAGGTGTCTGATTTGTTGTCTGTGCTCAGTGGGTTGCTGTCTATGTATTGATCTGTGGGTACTTTGTTCCTCCCAAAGGGGATGAATACACATCAGTTGCATTCAGTTTCAGGCCATGCGTCTGGCACCAGCTATCTGCCTTTGTGACTGACATTCTGTAGTATTTGTGTGCCAGCTGATGTATTCACTATGGTGCCTAGGTTGCAGTCATCTGCAAACTTTGTCAGCCACAACCCCCCTATGTTTGCTTTCACATCTGAAAAGTAAATACCAATTAAGAGGATCCCAGGACACATCCTTGTGGGACACCACCTGTGACTGGCTTCGAATCTGACAAGGCACCTGCAATGTTGACTTTATGGGTTCTGTTTCTTAGCCATTTTGCAACCTATCCTGTGACATATGCTGTTATATGTCAGCTGTTGAGCTTGGCTATGATGCCTGAGTGTGGTATTGTGTCACAGGCCTTAGCCAAGTGCAGGTAGGCTGTGTGGACTGCGGAGCCCTCATCGATGGCCCTACTGACAGTTGCATAGTAGTCAACTAGGTGCAAAGGCAGGATCTGCCCTGTACAAAGCTGAACTAGGTGGGAACAAGGGTCCGTAGGTCAGTAATGTGTCTGTGTAAGAGCTCCATAATGACTCTACCCATATCTTTGCAGACAAGGCTGGTTGCTTGTGTGGTGGTAGTTGCCATGGTCTGTGGAGGCATCTCCTTTGTGGAGTGGGACCACTGTTGCCATCACGCCCAGTGTTCAGGTACATATCCTGTAGCAAGACTAAGGTTAAATAGCAGTTGTATATACGGGTCCAGCCCTTCTGGAGTTCACATAGCATGCAACTGGAGATACCAGCAGGTCCCATGGATGCTGTGTACTTGTCTTTGCTGAGTGTGGCTCACATGGACATCCAAGATGACAGTGAGGTTACATACAGCGGTGATAACTATCTTCTTTTGGGGGTGAGGGAGGTAAATCGCACTGAAGCTGTCCACGGAATGTTGCCAATATCTGTCAGGTCACTGGAATATATGTTGTTGTGTACCAACTCTGAGCATATCCGAGGGTTCACAACCAGGTGTCTGACATAACTGAAGAAATCAGTGTGGTTACCTTCATTGTCTTTGGTGATTTATGTCCCAAGTTGACCTTGCATGTCTTTATGAGATAATGTAGCTTTCTACTAGTGCTGATCACAGCTGCCTTCCCTTTTGGAGATGTAGCTCTGTCTTGCATTAGTAACCCTCATCTGTCATACAGTTTGTTTATGGCTGGGGTCCACCAGACAGGACACTTTCCCTTTGTGTAGAGGGTCCTGTTTTTATTTGTGATTGCATGGTCCATGCTGTCTGACATCTAGCTAAGGGGAGGTCATTGTGGTTCTGCAGTTATCTTTCATCAGCATTAGAAATGACCACAACAGCCCCTGTGGGGTGTACTTCATGCAGACACATCCAGCACCTGTAAAGTCCAGAACAGTACCTCACCAGGAGTATGACAGAGCTGGAAAACATGTAATGTGTAGTCTGATTAAACAGAGTGCAGCTCCACACACCGCCATGCTGTCCACCCAGATGCAAGCTGTGCCTGATGTAGAAAGCCATGTCCAAGCTGGAATCAATGCACATGCTGCACCTTGTACAATCTGAATGGCAGGGAGCTATGCACATGAGGGACCTGAACCCCAGCACTGACATATATAGGACAGGCTGTACTGCATTATCCAAAACACAGAAGCCACCCCCACACATGAGTAAACTACCAGTACAGGTTGTCCAGAGAGACACTCGTTGAGTCCCCTCAACAGGAATCCTAATGAGTGGATGGGAGATGGGAGGTTTACCCTGGGTATCAATGTTATGTCACAGGTAGACAGAGGCACAGTATACTAAACAAGACATATGTCATGGCAAACTTCACCTACAATGTGTTGATGGACAAACACACTCTCCGACTAGCATTAGAAATGGTTTAGGGCACATCAGTAGTGTTCTCAATGTACACCCATGTTGTGGAATACACTACTGATGTTGGATGAACTGTTGTAAGTAGTTCACATCTGAACATAATGCAACATGGTCAGATAGGTTCATAGGTACATAGGTTTATACTAGGCTATCTTCCCTAAGGCAGGTATAAGCCTAGCACAGAGTTCATTGGCATACACCACTCCTTATATGGAAACAGTACTGTGCCCATTATTGTGTCATGCCTCTCTCCAGCAGTGACACCGTGACGATCCCCGGGTTAAACGTGTGACCTTCCATCCACAGGTCAAGATACCTCTTGAACACAGCCAGCAAGGTGCTCTGCCTCACATGGACCGGGATTGTATTACACAGCATAGGGAGTCTCTGGGTGATAACTGCATCCTTCCAACATGTCCAACATACATCCCTGCTAAGGTGTAAGTCACCTGCACTAGTGGTTCAGGTGGATCTGCCGATTCTGAGGTGGAGCATGTCCATTAATCCCTGTTTGGACATGGCCTCGCATGTCAGGCACATGTCACCTCTAAGCAGACGGTATGTGAGTGAATAGAGTGGGAGTGTCTTCAATCTGGCAGCATATGACAGCTGTTGGGGTTCCTTGATCCTTTAGGTGGGGGACATTCAGGGTGTCTGCAATTGCTGCAGATGTTGGGTGACATACAGCCAGAATAGGTCTGATAAGTGAAGAGTACAGGGGAACAATGGCCCACTAGATCTGGATGTGAATCCCATCCTGATCAGGTGGGCAATGTAGAAGGTCTTTCTAGCCACTTTAGCAATGTGAGTCTCAGAAGAACGGCGACTGTCAACCTGGGTCCCCAGGTCCATGATAACCTCCTCTGTGCTTAGAGGATTGCCACCTATATGGTAGCTTGGGGTTTCCTTGCTTCTCCTGAAGTGTATGTCTACACATGTTGTGCACTTTGACTTCAGGCCATGGCCCTGGCACCAGCTATCAGTTACTGTGAGTCCCTTCTGAAGGATATCCGTGTGTGATGCACTGTCCACCATGGTGCCCAGTGTGCAGTCATCTGCAAACATTGTCAGCCAAAGTCCTCCCATGTTGGCCTGTACTTCTGGGAAGTACATGACAAACAATGGGGGCCAAGGACTGAGCCCTGTGTGACACCACCTGTGACCAGCCTGGAGTCTAACATAGTGCCAGCAACTCTAACCCTGTGGGTCCCGTCCTTAAGCCAGTTTGCAACCCATCTTGTGACATATGGGTTTACATTTCAGTTGTTAGGGTTTTCCACAATACCTGAGTGGGGTATTGTGTTGAAAGTGTTTGCAAGGCCAAGGTAGGCTGTATGGACTGCCTTTCCCCAACAATGGCCTAAGTGACCAATTTGAAGATGTCAACCCAGTACAAAAGGCATGATCTGCCCCTGACCAAGCCAAAATGGGTTGGGTACAATGTCTGCATGTCCCCTATATCTTTGTTTATGAGCTCAATTATGATCCTCTCCATAGAGTTGCAGACTAAACTTGTTAAGCATATGGGGCAGTAATTCCCAGGGTCTGTAGAGGCACTGCCTTTGTGCAGATGTGCACAACTGGACCCTAACCAGGCTGTTGTGCACACTATGGAAATGTAAGCGGTGATAGGACTAAAGCCCAGGATACTGACCACCACAGTGAAAGTACTGAAACACTACACTATACAGTGCTACAGTGTTAGGTCAGTATGAACGGATGTTGACAATTGTGTGCAAAGTATCCCATGCAAAACCTGCAGGCACAGTATACTCCCTGTTTTGTTCACACAAAAAGCATTCGGAGAGTAACTACACAACATGGCACAGAACACACAACCATAAACTGGAGGTATTTGTTGAAGGTCACACTCATCCACAAATGTGATGGGCTGCAGAGTTCAACATATGTAAAGCCCACACTGGGCATGCTCACACACTTAGTTAAATGAGACATCTTTCACACAACATGCCATGGGAAGGCTGAACTGGGCATGCTCACACACTTGGTCCAAATGTTACTCCTAGCAACTGTGAAAACACACCAGAGGATGCTCATTCCCCTTTCTAGACACTGATCATGTAAGCACCCTATAAGTATATCGGAGAAAAGGAATCTCTCAGTAATCTGAATAGCGTGCTCTGCTAATGCGTCCGTCTGTAGTGTCATAACACAGTTAGGTAGGAGTTTGAATCCAGCAGGTGGCAAGTGTGTGTGAAGGGGGGTAAGTGTGTGTGTAAGTATGTATGAAAGCAACATCCCTTTTGGCAACTGGGAAAACACACCACAGGATGATCCTTCCACTTTCTAAACTCTGATGATGTCAGCACCCTATAAGTATATCAGGGGAAAGAAATCTTCCCAGTAATGCGAATAGCGTGCTCTGCTAATGTGTCCGTCTCTAGTGTCATAACATAGTTAGGTAGGGGTTTGAATCCAGCAGGTAGCAAGTGCGTGTGAAGGGGGGTAAGTGTGTATGAAAGAAACATCCCTTTTGGCAACTGGGAAAACACACCACAGGATGATCCTTCCACTTTCTAAACTCTGATGATGTCAGCAACCTAAAAGTATATCAGGGGAAAGGAAACCTCCCAGTAATGCGAATAGCGTGCTCTGCTAATGCATCCGTCGCTAGTGTCATAACATAGTTAGGTAGGGGTTTGAATCCAGCAGGTGGCAAGTGTGTGTGAAGGGGGGCAAGTGTGTGTGTATGAAAGAAGCATCCCTTTTGGCAACTGGGAAAACACACCACAGGATGCACATACCCCTTTCTAAACGATATCACAATTATGTATGGCTTTTGATTACAGACATGCCACGTGTGTTTTGCACACACAGAATGCCCATGTGTGTGGGTTGTCACTCACAATAATGCATGACATTGATTAAACCAGTTATGGCAATGCACACATGATGTATGTGTGTACCAAATACACATATGTACCTGTGACCTTCAATAGTTACCATGTGTGATGCCTGCCACATGTGAATACATGGTATTTGCACAGAGTAACATTATGACCGTGGAGATGTAGATGCTATCAGCCTAGTAGTGAGGGATGCACACCTGGTCTGGGGCATATAGTCTACATGTTGTTGATGTACAGGAGCTGCATGTTTTCACCTGTTGTGGGAGTGGTAAGACAGTATTCCATAGCAATGCAGTGACTGCATGCTAAGAACCATTCAGCTAGGGTGTTGTAGCTACACTAAGTTATTAGCATTCAGTAATTTGTCAGAATCCCTGGTGAGGGTCTGATGCCAACCAAGGTCAGGGGTCTACCAGCCTGTGTCACTTGCTCAGTGATCCATTCCATGTTCCCTATCATGTATCCCAGTGAGGGACATCCCACATCAGCTGTGGTGGCATGGACAATGAGTGAGTCATATGTGTCCATGCATCTGACTGACTTGTATGTTTGTGTTATGTGGTGAACCATAGTGCCCCATGAGCATATCACTGTGACCTACACCTTTTCCAGCCTGGTGAGCATTGTCTCACTGTACTGGACAATAAAAGTACCTAACACAACTGTGGCAGTAGTGTTGTATAGCTGTACAGACTGTGCTTGTTTGACACACAGGATTTGTGTGCTATGTATTATGCGTGCTGTGTGCAGGCCTAATGTATGCCTGTGTGCCAGCTGCAGAGATGTCTGCCAGTCATGCAGGATGCTATCCTTAGGCTTCACAACTGACCTGTTGTGTTTCCATGCTTGTATTGCTGTCTGTGTAGGTCCACATCAGATTGGTATTGCTGTCACTGTAGTATTTCATGCCACCAGACAGGTTATGCCAGTACTGGGTTCAGAGTGCTTAGTCCACAGTTTGGCCATGTGTTTCCATCTCATACATGTGATGTACATCCATGGGTAGGGATAGGGTTGACTGTGTACATGTGGCAGCTGTGACATTACTACATGACACACATATTCCAC
The DNA here is from genome assembly GCF_019279795.1 of Protopterus annectens. Lineage (NCBI taxonomy): Eukaryota > Metazoa > Chordata > Ceratodontiformes > Protopteridae > Protopterus > Protopterus annectens. The sequence continues at coordinate 1,319,904,941 of NC_056731.1, read as the reverse complement.
AACTGTACCATAGAGGTGACTGACAACTCACCTTTGCACATGCTACCATAGTATTGAGATTACATTGGTGATTAACAGCACATAGGTACAATGGTGATAAAGATACATAGGTCCATAGGTTCGTACAGGATGTCTGCCCAGGCATGTATCCACCTAGCCAGAATGTGTGTGCCTTTCCA
>NC_056731.1:1319675512-1319839727 GCF_019279795.1 Protopterus annectens | reverse complement strand
AACAAAGTGAGACAGTTTTGAAAAAAGCAACGGAGAAAGAAGATCTCTGTTACTTTTACAATGTTCTCGCTATGTTAAACGAGTTTAACATAGTGAGACAGCTTTAAAAAAAGCAACAGAGAATCATAAAGCTGTCTCGCTATGTTAAACTTGTTTAACATAGTGAGACAGTGTGAAGCAACGGAGATTTTGCATTCTCTGTTGCTGTAAAAAAAAAGAGTTATAGTAATGGAAAAAGTCCGGGCGACCGGACCTTTTTCCATTACTATAACTCTGATTTACAACGTGCACACTGACCAATCAAAGTGCACGTTTTTGAATATTAATGGGGATCGTTGTATAATTAGAAATTTACTACTCTTCACATGATTGTACTACTTACACAGATAGCGACAATCATTTTATTTTATGTCTATACGGTGAGTGACATATAAAAACATGGTTAAACACAACAATGCATATAGCATTAAAACATGTAAACAATTCACTTAAGAAGCAAAATGATGTGGGTCTGTTTCTCAGTCCTTAAATTCATTTCTCAGGAATATCTTCATGTCTCTGGAGCCATCACTTCTGTCTTTTTAAAATTCTGTGCAAAGAAATCTGATAAATCTGAAGAAAAAGGGATCTCTGTGGACTATCAAAGATATTATTTATTTACATCTTTCTGGCCATAGGTGCAGTATTTTGACAGTATATCAGGATCTTTTGATGTAAGACTTACACCACAGAAGCCTTTGTGGAGGGCATCTTTCAGCTTCTTTACTATTACATATTATCAGATTGTTGTAAAAGAAAATATAGAGGGTCAAGTTTTTCACTGACTAGCCTGTTAAGAGAAAATAAAAAAAAAACAGTTTGGTAGAGGCCCTGGGATACATCTAGCATTCCTTTTATTTAATATTTTAGTAATAGGTTTCCACCACAGAATATCCAGGAAGACTTCTAAATCGGAATACAGTAGGGTGTTAGAAAGGCAGACCTTAGTAAAATCACTTTCTTTACTTTTTGAAACTATACCAGTGGTTATTAAAATTCAAAGCAAAACAGTACTGACAAATATGCAGTTCTGAAGTTTTGGAATAAAAATAAACATCAAAGACTGAATACTGTTTAAGTTGGTATCCTTGAATAAAAAATGATCAAAACATTATAACTAAAGATGTGATGCAGACAACCCTAAACAAAGGTTACCGGCCAAGTATATCATTATCTACTGAGTCACATGACAAGCAATGTCCAGAGCAGAAAGAAGCAAACTGAAGCCATTGTATTACTCTTTGACTACATGTCTGTTGGGTATAATGTTTTGTTAATGCTCCTTTCAAGCATGCATAACAAGGCTGTACCTATGAAGTGTAAATCTGCTGATTATAAAATATCATGGAGCCAAACTAAATAAATAATGAAATGATTCTTTTTATCTTAGAATAAATTATGCATCTCCACTCTTTGTCAATCATGTATGGAGTGTGTGTGTGTGTGTGTGTGTGTGTGTGTGTGTGTGTGGGGGGGGGGGAATCATAATCACCAGGTGTATGAGCTACAGCATTTCTTATAATGCTTCATGTATTGCACTGTATACAAACCATATAGAAGTCTGAGAAAGAATCAGCTGGCAGTGTATCCTTGCAATTAGAAAAAAGTAAAGTTTCTGAAATAAGGACAAGATGATCCATTTTCTTCTTGAAAAGTAGTACAACCACATGAAAGGTAATTATAGAGTACAGCAGCAACTCATCAACAAGCCCTTTGAACCTTGAGCATATTATTTTGTGCTTTGGTAAAGTGCAAGACTGTTTTATTTTATTCTGTGGTTAAAAAAAACATCAGATGAGAAATGCTCAAGTTTTGAGTCATATTTACAGGTCTGATAGAGAATTCAAACTTTTTGTAATAGCATTTTATGACAAGCAGTCTGTTGATGATGTTTGATATTTCCTGGAGCCAGTGGCTATTACTTCCTTTCATCTTATGAATCATAAAACAAAAATCTTCTACAGCATTTTTCCTGAGAATGTAGCAGTACAAAGCAAAAACTTCACTTTACACTTTGTTATGAGATTACAGCAAACATCAGCAAGTGCTAAACATAAAGAATGTTGTTGTGTAATTATTTTGGTACTGTAGCCTTATATTAGACCTTCTGGATGTCAGTGCTATTCTATTTACAAGCAGTTCATTAATGTTGTTGTATTTATAAGCAGCTCAGTAACAGGCAATACAAGACTGTACTTTTCTTTGAAGAATCAGCAATGATACTCCAACAGTTCTGTGTTTTACCAGTGTCTACTTATGTGCCCTCAAGGTAGCTGTTAAAAAGTAGCGGACAGACTTTAGCGGACTGAGAGAATACCTGTATAGAACATAAACATAAACCTCCAGCCAAATTTATTGTTATTTGTTGTTATTTATTGAGCAGGATATATAGAACAGATAGCATTTTCAGTAAAGGATATTAATAGTAGAGACTTCTGAATGTGTTAGGAGCAGAAGTTTGACAGGATTTCTGGAATTGTATGTGAAATTGTATCAAAGTACAGACATCCACTATCTTATACTACCATGTACTTATAAATGGAAGAACTGTGATGTTGACAGGCTGCTTTAGTTTTTATTTTCTTTTTGTTTTTGTTTCTATGCATCAGCGCCCCAGCTCTTTCTTTGTATTAAAAAAAAACAAACAAAAAAAAAAAAACAATTCTGCTGCAGAAGAAAGCGTAACAAGATGAATTTAAAACAAATCCAAGTTGAAAGCAAAGTGAACAGCTTCACAGCTTTCTGCACCATAATTGTTGTCATCCCTCAGTTATGCCTGTAAGATTTAGTAATTTAGTATCCTCATTAACTAAAACTACAAAAATCTGCAAGGCACAAAATATTGCCCAAGAGATTAAGGCTGTCACTGGTGAGCTACCTATCCTGATCCATTCATATGGGGGACTATAATTTTGGCCTTAATGTTCATAGCCTGATCAATTTAAAATGAGAGAGCAGTTAACTATGTAAATGGATTCTGTGTTGAGTACCTATCGAGATGCAAAATGGGTTCATTTTGCACTTAGTGCAGCAACAGATGGATTTTAGTACTATCATTTTTTTTCTTTCAGTAAATCTTTACTGAAACAGTAATGGCTAGATCTAAAGGTTTCATCATCTTATTACATAAACAAGTATTGTCTCCCACTCTAAGATTGGTAGCAATGATTTGTTATCAATATGTCCTACTTCTATAGTACTGGGAACTATCCCACCAGAATTGGAAATGTTGATTAACAAAGTATAAGTTAGGGATTACCATTCTGCACTGTGTAACTTCACATTACCATGTCATTAGTTACTCATGTCTTTGCTTTGACATGTACGGTGTTCAGTGAGATGGCAGTGAGGATTGGTGACTCCTTGTATGTTATGGCTACTCCAGTTTGTACTGAAAGTGAAATTAAAATGTCCACTTATGCTGTGTCTTTGTATGCAGGAAAACTGGATGCACATCTGGGACAGACATAGTGATAATGTAACTGAAGACTGCAGAGAAGTATGTACAGACCAGTGCAGAAATTCAGAGAATTCAGGTTGCAATAAAATAAATTATTTAAAAGAAATCATTATGGTATGGTGTATGTTTAAACTCTTGGGAGAACCTAGCATCAACTTGCCCAGTGGACAGTAGAAAGAAATATACCCTTCCTGTTAGAGACTGTAAGGAGAAATGCACAAAACTCCAGAAGAAAAGAACACATTTGCTGGTGAGAAACCCAGTAATTGAGTTATGCCTACAGTTAGAGGGAGGTGCTTCCTGATTTTGACTGGATCCATGGTAAAAAGGGATAAAATGTTGACTGCAGCCTAGATAATCTTTGTTAGAGTAGGTTGTCGCTTTGGAGATAGAGGTAATGGATAGAGTAGTATGGGACTGAGTGGTCATTGCTGGCACACCTATTGGGGGGTGAAGGGAGAGGTGGGATGGTGGGCTCATGATTGCAAGTGATGGTAATGCTAGAAGCAGGGACATGGGATTAGTAGTCCCATACCAGTTATAGTAAATCTTCATGTGGTTTGTGGAAACATGCATGTGCATATAGGAGCAAAGGAGGCCCTTTTGGTTATAAGAGCACTCATGTCAACCACTTGGTGAGATGCAAAAACTAGTAGAAAAATGCCCAGCTTCCTGCATTAATGAGGGCTTCCCTGGTCCGCTGACAGGTTGAAGAGTGACAGTGATGGGGAGTGGAGAGCTATTTCTTGGGCTTTAAGGGTACAGGAAAAGACCAGTGGTGATGTTATATTTCGACTGTGGCACTTCATGCTACCAATCAGGATAGTCTATGGCATAGGACTGGCAAGCTATTTGGGGGGGGTAATATGCTGCAGGTAAGGCTAGTGGTCCATAGATGGCTGTAGTAAAGCTAACATTATGCCTGTTTAGATGATAGCTGCCTCTGCTTGCATCTCCCCTTGGCCAGTGGCCATGTTATCACTTTATAAGTAATGACCATGTTGTCACTTTATAAGTAATGACCATGTTGTCACTTTATAAGTAATGACTGGGTAAAATTAATAGGAGGAAGGATGATGGTCAGCAGGACAAAAGTGGAAAAGCATATAGAAGAGAAAAATACTTTTCTGGTTCTTTGGCATAAACGGGAATTAACAGAATCCTCTGATCCATGGCTATGGCATGTGGAATAGGGAAGACAGACATCCTTGCCCAACTATTTCCTAATGACTTGATTGGTAAATGATATAAACTTGGTACATAATGACTTTTGTGCATCTGACAGAAAACAGAAAACATTAATAAATGTATCATAGTCTGAAAAAGCGTATGATAAGTATAATGACTGGTTGAGAAATAGCAAATGAGTCAGCTTTTAGCTCTGTTGGCAACAGAACAGTGTAAACATACAATAAAATGAGTGTCAGTGTCTGTCTAAGTCAGGGATCAGGGTCTTAGAATTCTGGTTTAATTGCTTGTTTGCGAAGCACTGAAGCTAGCCCAATGTGGGTGGTTGAAGGCTGCAGGAAGTCACTGGAAGTACAGAAACTTCAAATTCACACAACAAAATTAGTTTGTGAGAAAGGTACCAAGGCAAGACATATGTTTACAAAGATAAGATAAGATAATTTGGAGTCAACAGGATGGTAAAAATAATTCAGAAAGCCATGAAAAAAGAAAAGCATGTTAACCTAAATTGTGTAAAGTTATCATGAAACTGAAGGTGGTGCCTCCCTCAAGGAAGTGACAACAGGTGGGTGGTTTTTGAGAGAGATTTTGATTTAATGGTTAGTTTCACATTCCCATTTCTTATGTCCCCATATACTTTCTTTTCTTTTTCATTGCTTTCTGAAATATTTTTCTTAAATGCATTTTATAAGGCTATGGTTTGATAGCTGTTTGTATTGTTATAACAGCAACATAATGCGTGTTTATTCTAGTGACACTAGTTTGACTAGCTTTCGGACATACTGAAGTCATTCGTGACAGCAGAAAGTGGAGGAGATGGAGTTTTGAGGAAAGGAGATAAAGAAACATCGGTAAGATGTATTGGAAGTAGGTTAGCAGTTTTTTTTAAGGATAAATACTGTGAGGATACAATATATTCTGGAAATATGAGACACTAGCGAGTGAATTTGGTCATTTGAGAATGTTGCACTAGACTCAAGAAAGTTTTATACTTCGGTGTGAATGTGTATGGGATACTGATATAGTAATTGGGCACATCATGAATGTAGTTGACTATTGACTTACATACAGCACAGTATGGTGAAAGTGTTAGGAAGTATATGGATCTACTAAGGACAGGGGTAGATGTGTTAAGGGGAAAGTATCCAGAAGACACAAGGACAGAGTGTGTAGAGTAATGGTATATACAGGGCATAGCAGTATGGGGTATTAAGGATTAGGAAAAGCTAGTGTTTAAAATGAACATGTAACAGGGAGAATAAATATTTCAGAAATAAGAATATTGAAACAGGGAGTTGAGGGGGCAGAGCCTGAATGGCTAACTGGTAGCAGCATTTTTTTAGAGCTCCACAAAACTAGTTTAAATAACAGGACAATAATTAATTTTATCGAACAAAAATATCTAACTATTATTGATAAACGTATGATCTAATAGTGTTCTAATTTTGGAAGCTTTTTGTCAATATTTTCCTGTCAAATTAATCTGGAGACATCTACTACCACTTGGAAATGAGTAACTCAAAGAACTCACACTCTGAAACAGCCTTGAAGAAGGAAATCCAATTGATGTCCTCTGTACTCCAGGAGTTGTCATTGAAAATGGATAATTTTAAGGACAATCCTGAAAATCTAAAAGAGAACTGCCAAAAAAAAACAGATGTTTTTAAAGAATTATTACAGCAGCAACAAACAAAAATAATGGACATCGAAACATCTCTATCTGATATAGATGGAAGGTTGAAGGAAGAAGAGAACCAAAGTGAATTTCTCTTACAACAAAATAACTGGTTAATCAACAAGATAGATGATTTAGAAAACAGAGAAAGGCGCACAAATATTAGAATATTTGGTCTTCTGGAGAAAGCTGAGGGTGAGGACATCATTTTATTTTTAAATTCTTGATTGCTGGAAATCTTAGACCTAAAAGAAGGACTGTCAAATGGCATAGAAAGGGCTCACAGAGCCATAGGAAAACCTTTATTGTCCTCTCCTAATACTTCTCCCAGATCCATTGTAGTAAAGTTTTTATCATACCTTGATAAAGAACTTATACTGAAGTCAGCATGGAGGAAAAGTCCTTTAAAGTATAAACAACACCAAATAAGATTTGATAATGACTATTCAACTAGAGTTTTGGGCTTAAGGAAGAAAGCCTGGCCACTCGTAAAATTTCTGAAACAAAACAAAATCAAAGCTCAACTTGCATACCCTGCGAAAATCAAGATTTTTCATTCAAATGAAATGAGAACCTTCGATAACATAGATGAGGCATCTTCTTTTATCAAGAACAATAATATAATCACAATTCCAGAAGAAATGGACTGGTCAACATCTAATACATTGAATAGATCCCAAGAAAAAAATTCATGGACTGATGTAAAGAAGAAGAAGAAACAAAGAACTGAAATAAAAAATACAAGTTTAAATACTTTCAAAGAATCTACCAAAAAGTACTAAAGGAAACTGAAACTAAAATGTACACACATTTACTTATTTTAGTTGTCTCATTAATCATAATCTTGTTTATTATTCTTTGGCTTTTCTTTTATAATATAGTGATGCTTCTAACTCTACTTATTACAAAATGAAGCTGCATATATCAATTAATTAGTACAAAAACACTCATAACAAATATAGATGTGTAATATAAAAATTATTTCTCTCAAAGAACTAATTTTTCACTCAATTGACAGTCTTGATGGGATGGGGATGCACAAGCCAGTGCATTTCTTTGTGCTGGTCCCAAGCCCGGATAAATGGGGAGGGTTACGTCAGGAAGGGCATCCGGCGTAAAAATTCTGCCACATCACTTATGGCGCAAAAATTTCATATTTCCATACTGGATCGGTCGAGGCCCGGGTTAACAACAACCGCCACCAGTACTGTTAGCCAACAGGGTGCTGGCGGAAATTGGGCTACTGTTGGCCAAAGGAGAAGAGGAGGGCGAAGGCATGCCCGAAGGCAGGAAGAGAGGAGGAAGGTTAGGAGTGTAGCAGTGAGGGTAGGAACTTTGAATGCTGGCAGTATGACTGGTATATCAAGAGAGCTAGCTGATATGATGGAGAGAGGGAAGGTTGATATATTGTGTGTGCAAGAGACCAGATGGAAGGGAAGTAAGGCCAAGTGTTTAGGAAACAGGTTCAAATTGTTCTATCATGGTGTGGATGGCAGGAGAAATGGGGTAGGGGTTATACTAAAGGAACAATATGCCAAGAGTGTTTTAGACGTGAAGAGAGTGTCTGACAGAGTGATGTTTATGAAGCTCGAAATTGATGGTGTAATGATGAATGTTGTTAGTGCATATGCTCCACAAGTTGGGTGTGCGATGGATGAGAAAGAGAAATTTTGGAGTGAGTTGGATGAAGTTGTGGTGAGTGTACCCAAGGGTGAGAGACTAGTGATTGGAGCGGACTTTAATGGGCATGTTGGTGAAGTGAACAGAGGGGATGAGGAAGTGATGGGTAGGTATGGTGTTAAGGAGAGGAATGCAGAAGGTCAGATGCAGAAGGTCAGATGATTGTGGATTTTGTGAAAAGGATGGACATGGCTGTGGTGAATACGTATTTTAAGATGAGGGAGGAGCATATGGTGATGTACAAGAGTGGAGGATGATGCACACAGGTGGATTATATCCTTTGTAGGAGGGCCTGTCTGAAGGAGATTGGAGACTGTAAAGTGCTGGCAGGGGAAAGTGTAGTTAAGCAGCATAGAATGGTGGTCTATAGGATGACATTGGTGATCAAGAAGAGGAGGAGGAGTGTGAAAGCAGTGCCAAGGATTAAATGGTGGAAGTTAAAAAAGGGTGATTGTGAAGTGGAGTTTAGGGAAGAGTTAAGGCAGGCACTGGGAGGCAGTGGAGAGTTACCAAATAGCTGGGTAACTACAGCAGAACTAGTAAGGGAGACTGCTAGAAAGGTGCTTGGTGTGACATCTGGACAGAGGAAGGAGGACAAGGAGACCTGGTGGTGGAATGAGGAAGTACAGGAGAGTATACAGAGGAAGAGGCTGGCGAAGAAGAAGTGGGATTGTCAAAGAGATGAAGAAAGTAGACATGAGTATAAGGAGATGAAGCGCATGGCAAAGAGAGAGGTGGTGAAAGCTAAGGATAAGGCATATGGAGAGTTGTATGAGAGATTGGACACTAAAGAGGGAGAAAAGGACCTGTACCAATTGGCTAGACAGAGGGACAGAGCTGGGAAAGATGTGCAGCAAGTAAGTGTGATAAAGGATAGTGAGGGAAAGGTACTCACAAGAGAGGAGAGTGTGTTGAGTAGATGGAAAGGGTATTTTGAGAGGCTGATGAATGAAGAGAATGAGAGAGAGAGAGAGAAGGTTGGATGATGTGGGGATAGTGAATCAGGAAGTGAAACAGATTAGCAAGGAGGAAGTAAGGACAACTATGAAGAGGATGAAGAATGGAAAGGCTGTTGGCCCAGATGACATACCAATGGAAGCATGGAGGTGCTTAGGAGAAATGGCAGTGGAATTTTTAACCAGATTGTTTAATGAAATTTTGGAAAGTCAGAGGATGCCTGAGGAGTGGAGAAAACGTGTTTTGGTACCTATCTTTAAGAATAAGGGTGATGTGCAGAGCTGCAGTAACTACAGAGGGATAAAATTGATCAGTCACAGCTTGAAGTTATGGGAAAGAGTAGTAGAAGCTAGGTTAAGAAGGGAGGTGATGATTAGTGATCAGAAGTATGGTTTCATGCCAGGGAAGAGCACTACAGATGCAATATTTGCTCTGAGAGTGTTACTGGAGAAATACAGAGAAGATCAGAAGGAGTTGCATTGTGTCTTTGTAGACTTGGAGAAAGCATATGACAGGGTGCCTAGAGAAGAGTTGTGGTATTGTATGAGGAAGTTGGGAGTGGCAGAGAAGTATGTAAGAGTGGTACAGGATATGTACGAGGGTAGTGTGACAGTGGTGAGGACTGCAGTGGGAGTGACAGATCCGTTTAAGGTGGAGGTGGGATTACATCAAGGATCAGCTCTGAGTCCTTTCTTATTTGCAGTGGTGATGGACAGGTTGACAGATGAGATCAGACAGGAGGCCCTGTGGACTATGATGTTTGCAGATGACATTGTGATCTGTAGTGAGAGTAGGAATCAGGTTGAGGAGACTCTGGAGAGGTGGAGGTATGCTCTAGAGAGCAGAGGAATGAAGGTCAGCAGGACTAAGACAGAATATATGTGTGTAAATGAGAAGGAGGGTAGAGGAATGGTGAGGATGCAGGGAGTAGAGTTGGTAAAGGTGGACAAGTTTAAGTACTTGGGATCAACAGTTCAGAGTAATGGTGACTGTGGAAGAAAGGTGAAGAAGAGAGTACAGGCAGGGTGGAATGGGTGGAGAAGAGTGTAAGGAGTGATTAGTGACAGACGGGTACCAGTAAGAGTGAAAGGGAAGGTCTACAAGAGGGTAGTGAGACCAGCTATGTTGTATGGGTTGGAGACAGTTACACTGACAAAAAGGCAGGAGTCAGAGCTGGATGTGGCAGAGTTAAAGATGTTAAGATTTGCACTTGGTGTGACTAGGATGGATAGGATTAGGAATCAGTATATTAGAGGGTCAGCTCATGTTGGACAGTTTGGAGACAAAGCAAGAGAGATGAGATTGCATTGGTTTGGACATGTGCTGAGGAGGGATGATGGGTATATTGGGAAAAAGATGCTAAGGATGGAGCTGCCAGGTAAGAGGAAAAGAGGAAGGCCTAAGATAAGGTTTATGGGCGTGGTGAGAGAGGACATGCAAGCGGTTGGTGTGACAGCGCAAGATGCAAAGGATAGGAAGAAATGGAAAGAGATGATCTGCTGTGGCGACCCCTAATAGGAAAATCCGAAAGATGATGATTATGATGGGATAGAATTAAAAACAGGAAGTAGAGAGGGGAAAGAGAGGAACAGTGAATGATCTGAATGTTTCCATCAAGAAATATTGACATATAATTCATATAGGTAATTTGTAGCCATCAGATTTCATGTGAATATAAAGTATCAAGCAAAAAGCAGGTATTATCAGTAAAAAAGTATGAATATAGTAGCTATATAATTGATTGGGATGATGACAGGAGGAAAGTTCTGTAGGCGCGAACAGTGAATGAGTTTTTTTTTATCTCCTTGATATTGAACACTTTATTGTTTCAGTTTAAAGCATCATTTCCTTTTTTTTTTTCAAACACGAACTGTCTGACGAGGATGTGAATAAATAATGGCTGTTTGCAAGACACCGCAAGCCCATTTTACAGTTAAACACACTTGCGAACACACAAATAGCGTTCTCGCAATCATTCAACACCACAGTCACATCAATAGCTTGTGCTTACGCTCTTCGAGGGTATGGGTAAGTAAAAGAGAGTGAAAGTGAGCAGAATACAATGTAGTGCTGTTAAGGGAAAAAAATAGTATGAGCACATTCTGCTTTTATCGGACTACAATGATTATAAAATGCAATGTGAAAAGAGTCCTTTATACTAGTACATAGACTAAATCATTAATTTAGAAATATAAACAAAAACAGTTACCTTAACAGGGTGGTGAGTGCTAGGGATTCAGTGTATAAAACTGCTAGTCAAGATATGAAGAGTGCACATCAATACATCTGTACACTTCCTGTTGATCTTACAGTGACAAGCACCCTCTAATAAAGTTCTGATTACACACGAATCATTAATGTTCAAATCATTCAGGAAAATGGTCATGAAATTGTTCTGAATTTATATGAACAGAATTCATTTCATCTTTCAGAAGATTCTGATTTCAATGCTTACAATTAAACTTTATTTCAAAAAGAGAACTGCTTTGTATATTGTAAAGCTTTTGGTTAGTCTCAGAATATTTTGTTGGTATAAATATGAAGTAATTTATAATAAATGTAATGATAAGACAAGCGTAAACAACAGAAAGAAATAAGTTGATTTAGTTCAGGAAAATACTGTAAACTAACTCTGTAAAAAGTTATAGAAACTCAGTCAAAGTGAAGTAAGGAAGGATGAACAAATAAGTCAATGTTGTTTTTCAACTAACCTTAAATGAGAATGTTATCACCGTGAAGCACAAGGTTAGATAACAGTTTGAAAAAGTGATGTGAGGCATGCTTTGTTAGAATTTACTACTGTTATAGAGTCTCTTAAAGTAAGATAGGGAACTTTCTATCACAGAGATATGTCATGACAAGCTTACAATGGAGATTTGAACATTGTTATAGTTGTATCATAGACCAAAATACCAAAGCCCAGTATTATCAGTGTATCCTATACCATTCATGGATTTCAACCACTTGCAAAGACTAAAACTTCTTTGCTTCAATAGCTTTTTTTTTTTCTCATTAATCACTGCTTTGGTGTTATTCATTTTATTCTTCTCCATTACTGACACACATTGAGTTTCTTAACATTTTAAGGCATGTCTGACAAAATAAATTCTTCATTCTTACAGTTACTTTTATAATAGTCTTAAAGAAGTTTCTTTAAAGTTAATGAATAATGATAACTTTTACTCTGTTGTATGCTGCTCTAGCTATATCTCTCATGCAAGTGATAACAGTGAGTCCTCTTTGTACATTTTCTCATACAGTAAAATATATAATTTTTCTTATCTAATTTTAAATCCTTTCACTCTCTCGGTGGATTATTGTCTTAACTAGAACATTGAATGAAATTTGGTGATGTCACAGGACAGTGCAGTCTCAGCGTCTAAGCTTCTGCGGAGAGAGAGAGCACTAGTTAAGATTCTGTAAATAGACCCTGTAGACAATGGTCACTCATGTGCCAGAGTGATCAGATGGGAGATGAGATCTCCCAGTACAATGACATCAAGACACTTAGAGGTATTTTGTCATATATTTTAAGTAGACATGGGCGCACAATGGCATATAAGAGCCTTACATCACTGACTATTTACTAACATTCATACTAAATTTGAATGTTATACCTATATGGTTTCATTACTTGATGGGCTAATTGCTGTAAGTTATAAATATACTTTTTTAAAACAGATAAGTTGGCCTTCAGCAACACAGTTATTGCTCATCAAGGCAATTCTTTAACACCATATCTCAGACACAAAAGAAATTCACTGATCTTTGTATCAGACCTTTTATTTGCTCCACAAATCCCAGACATGAAAATATGTCTGTATGTGTTAACCTACAAATATATGCATAAGCACAGAGATGAGCATACATAAGTGACTACACACAAATATGTTTATAATCTACATGGCTAGATTTGACAGTGTACACATGTGCAAATACAGACATATCATTTTTAATTGATTCTAGTTATGATATTTATACCTTTTATTTAGAAATTTAATTCACATTCTGTCATGCATGAAAACTCATTTACTCTCCCATAGCTAAGCTGCACAACAAATGAAATACTACAATGTGCTTCAGTGGGCATTATGAGTCTAATATATTTCAACCAGCAAGCATATCCTAAATAAAAATCTTGATGGTTCAATAGTCTTTGTTGATAGAAAGTTAAATCTGTTATATTTGAATGAATAAATGAGATGGGTCTTATATAAAATGTTTATAAAATGTTTCTTGAACTTATAGTAAAATCTCTGTATTAAACTTATGAATTATATGAAAAGACAAAGGATTACTAATAATTGTAAGAATCTAATATGCATTATAAACTAGAGTTTGAAGTATATAATCAAATAGTCAAAGAAACATTGGATATAATAAGACATCTATGAGTTTAAAATTATTTTTAGAATAATAACTAGTTATTAGAGTTTTACCTTATGTTTACACTAACAAAAACTATATGTCTTTTTGGTAAAAAACAATATTACAACTGTGGATGCAATACAATTTCTTGATTCATGGGAAAATTACAAGCATATACCATTCAATTAATTATTTTAAATCTTCATTTATTTATGTAAAATAGATTTCATTACAATCAATATGTATTTGGAAAAGAATTCATTTATCATCTTTTTTTAGATGATTAACTTGAACATTTGATGCATATATTACCATAATAATAGTTATGTCATGTACATATATAGAAAATCTATATCTACATCAGATTCAGAAATGCTTTAATAGTTGATATCAGTCAGTCACTATGAATGGTTCAATGAAAATAGTATATTATAAAATAAATATTTATGTCTTTGCAAATCGTTCCTTTACATGAGGGAGAGAGAGAAAGGGAAAAGATGACATTAGAGCAATTTGATAATGGGTTCAACTTCCTTGAGATGAGGATACTCAGCTATGTGATTTGTGTGTTATTATATGTTCATAATAAGGAATGTCTTTATATATAGCCTACAATTAGTGATGTGTTTCACTATGTACATAATATGTAGAAATATAAATATCATTCAATATATACTAGTTTATAATCTCAAAGGTCTCTAATAATACAAGAATGGAGCATAAGGAAAAATATCTATCAAACATGAGGGTTAATCTGGTAGATATTTTGCTTTTGTCTATCAAATTAGGAATGTATATCATTCCATGTGTGATGGGGGGAGGTTGAAAGTAAGGATTATATTAATCAAAATAATTTTACATAACTCATTTTTCACTTTTTTATTATGGCCTGAAATGAACATCAATATAAAGGTATTACAAAAGAGATTCAGTCTATTTATGATACATGAAATAAGGATAAATTTGTTCCAAATACAATACTATGAAATATACTCGAATATTACTATAAATATTAGCAAGCATGAAACTCAACAAAAAATATGGACGTAACACTACTTTCACTGAACATAAATGGTTTAAATAATCCAAAGAAAAGATCAAACCTACTAAAATATTTAAAATTAAATAAAGTGCAAGTAATATTTCTCCAAGAGACTCACTTTAAATCTGATGAAAAACATTTATGGAATCCAAATGAGTATACAACAATAGTGCACGCAACATATAAAACCAAAACTAGAGGAGTTAGGATACTATGGAGAAGAAATATTATTAATCCCCAAATTCTTTATAGCTATGAAGATAAAGAGGGACTTATAACACTTGTTATAATAAAATTTAATAATAGAATCTGGACATTAGCGAATCTTTATTGGTTTCCAGGAATAGGAAAAGTATGACAAAGAAACATCTAGACTGTATTAGTAAAACATATAAAGGTAGCTTAATAATAGGCGGTGACTTTAATTGCATTCTTGATAATTCTTGAGACCACCAATAAGAAATTTACGTATAACCCCTATAGCAAAGCTACTCAAAAAATGGATTGAAAATCATAATTTAATAGATACATTCAAATTTAGAGAGAGTAACTCACTGTTATTTTCATACTAGGATCACAGATTTACAACCCAAACAAGAATAGATAAAATTTTTGTTGCACAAGACCTTGATGCAAAGATAAATAGTTTTACAATAAGACCATGTTCATTATCAGATCATAGAGCAATTCTTATTAATATTCAAACAAACTTTAAGAAATTAATACAAATGACAAGAATTCCAGCATATATTACGAAACTAAAAGAATTTAAACCTTGGCTACTCACAGAGTTGAAATTCTTTCTAGACACTAATCTCACTAATGAACTCAACATAGTTATGATATGGGATGCTTTAATAGCCTATATTTATGGTAAAATTATCACATGGTACAAAAATAAACTAAAAGAATGGGAATCAGAATTACTTAACATACAAAATCAAATTATAAAAATAAATAATATTAATTTAACAAATGTACTTACTAATAAGAAGAAAATTAATGATTTGCATGAGAAGTTTAATGAATTTTTAACACATAAAACTAATCTAGCACTAGAAAGATTAAAATTAAACTCATATGCTGTTTCTCCTAAACATATGCACAACCTGGCGATAAGAGTCAAAGTACAATCTAAAAGAAATAACATTACTACTATCATACATGAAGGAAGGAAGGAAGAACAAGAAGGTGTCAGACATAAGTGATATACTAGATGCCTTTAAATATCATTTTACGGAACATTATAAGATGGGAGGAATTCAAACAATAAAACTTTAATTTAGATTTGAAACCTGAATTGATTAAAACGATTCCAGAAAATTTAAAATTAGAGCTTCAAAAGCAAATTACTCATAAAGAAATTTTAGAGAAAATTAAAGAAAGCAAAAATAATAAAGCTCCAGGAATGGATGGCATTATAGCTGAAATATACAAAATCTTTCCATCATCCATAATCTCAGTCTTCCAGAAAACCTTAATAGAAATACAAACACACAATACCATTCCACCATCTTGGAGATACTCATTAATTACTCCTATAATACAAGAAAATAAAGATACATTAAAATGCAGCTACTATAGAACAATTTCATTACTCAACAATGATTACAAAATCTTTATGGCTATTTTAGTAAATAGAATAAAAAAATCTATGATAAAAATTATAAATGAAGATCAAACAGGATTTATACATAATAGGTGTACATATGAAAATATACAAAGAATACTAACTATTATTGACTATTTAAATAGAGAAAAACAAGAAGCCTTGATAATTGCATTGGATATAGAGAAAGCTTTTGACTCCTTAAAGTGGGATTTCTTGTTTAAAATATTAGAGTATTATGAGTTTCCTAGCTCCTTTATTTCATTAATAAAGAACATATATAAAAACAATTTAGCATATGTAAAACTAGGACCTTTCACCTCTGAATCAATAATTTTGACAAAAGGCACAAACCAAGGTTGTCCCATGTCCCCCATATTATTTGCATTAGCCATTGAAATATTTGCCATCTCAATACGAAACAACCCCAAAATAGAGAGTATAAATTTATATAATCAATATAATTCAAAAATAATGTTATTTGCAGATGATATACTTCTTACCACAACTACTTCTAAAAATTCATTAAAAGAATTACATATACAAGTTGAAAATTTTTATTCGATTTCAGGACTACATTTTAACAAAACAAAATCAAATTTTATGATATTGAATAAAAAAATGATTTTCAAATAGATGATAATCATATAATTGGTAAACAAGCTCTCACTTTAAACGATCTAGGTATAACATTAAGTGCAACATTAGAAAAAAATTTAATATAAATCATAGACACAATAAAGTCAAATATAATAAAATGGAATAAAATATAAATAACATTTGAAGATAGATTGCAAGTAATAAAAATGATATTACTCCCAAAAATACTATATATATAGCACAAGCCATTCCAGTAATACCAGACAAATATTTTTTAAAAGAAATAAATACATTATTATTAAGATTTCTCTGGCATCCTAATAAAAGCAGAATAGCCTTTACACACCACATTAGACCTTGGAAAGTAGGTGTAATCAATTTCCCAGATCTTGAAACTTATATTAGAGCCTCCATTTTCAAAATAATTATAAATTGGACAGATCCGTGCTATTCTTCTAACTGGAAATCTCTATATACTGTTATTTATTCAAATGAAAATACCATTTTAAAGAATTTAATGATAAATAATCATATTAATAAACCATGGCATATCTTATGCACTAGCCTTCAATATAATCTAACAAAACCTACTAATCTAAAATACTTAAATTACATGTATAATTCATTTAGAAGATTTGTAATTTCTAATACAGATATAAAGTTATGGCTAGAGCTTTTATATCCCTTCAATGTAACAAGAAATTTTCAAAACAAAATGCATAGGACAGTTTTCATTACTTGGGAAAAGAAACAATCAATTTGCTGGCAACAATGTATTAATGAACATAAGGTTATGGATAGTCAACATATAATAAAAACATATAATCTTTCTACATCAGACTGGGTTTTATTACAAAGCATATTACTATATTCGCAAGATCTATGCAGAATAATTAACAATTCTTCTTTTAGAGATAGACCTACACGTATAACTCATTTATATGAATTAGTATATAATAATCAAAACTGGGAAAATTTGCCATCAAAATTATACAAAATTTTAATAAATTATAGAGTCAAAATCAATCAAAAATTTTGGAATCATATAACAAAGGGTCATTCAATAAATTTATCCCTGGAAAATAAAACCAAAATACTAAATTCAGTTAAATTGACATCCAACATGCAATTTTGGAGAATTTACACATGGAAATTCCTGCATAGATCTTTTTGTACTCCAAATAGATTAAAAAATGTAATACCTCTAATAGTGTTACATGTTGGAGATGCTTGCAAAGTTGTAAAGCAGATTGGATACATGTATTCCATGTCTGTATTAAAGTTAAAACATTTTGGGAAGATGTCAGCAATTTTATACAAGCCATATTTTCAGATACATTTGTAGTAAGTAAATCTCTAATTTTGTTAAATGTTAATGAGAATTTAGAATTAAATAACAGCAATCTTTACTTACTATGGAACATTCTAGCAAATGCTAGAAAATGTATTACCAGAAAATGGAAGTCAAATCTGGAACCATCATTTAAAGAATGTTTGTCAATATTGAAGGAATCTGCATTGTTGGAAACCAGAGTAAAAGAACTAAAAATAGCACCAAGATGATGGAACAAGAATCCATGGGAAAAAATAATATCACTTATTGAGACACTAAACTTGAACTGAAACTCTTAACAAGGGTGAAAGATAAAGGAACAAATGATCTCTCATTAATACGATGTTACTCTGACTAGACTGATCAATATAATAATTAAATTTCAGGCCAATTGTAAATATTGTATATAGTTAATAATACTGTTCTATTTATCAGAAAATGTATTAAGATTATTATACAATGGAATTATTTGAAAAATTAATAAAAAAACATTTGAACAAAAAAAGAAATGGAGTTGACTGAGAATGGTACACTGGCAATGGATGAATTGATTAAAATAAAAGTTAAGGAAACATTTGCTAGTGTTTAAGAATACATTTGTATAAGTGATTTTCGGAGATGTATAGTAATAATTTGTGGGGTGTATATTAATGGACAGTATGAGATTTGGGCAGGTGAAGACAAGAATATGAATAACAGATAATTCTTCATATCAGAATCAGTTGGAGGGCTAGCTTTCATGCTGGCACCTGATCACAATCCATGGGACCATAACTCACACTTATCTTTAAGGGACATTGTGTATGACACCTTAGATATGAAATTCATGTTACATACTTCAATTAATACATGGCAGCACTCACACAGCAGCCAATTTTCTGACAGCAATATTCAAGTGCAGCTATTCACTACATCTGGAGAGAAGTGATGAAGCTGTCCAAAACAAGGAAAGAAATGTCTACACTTGTAAAAATCTTTATGCAGTTTCACTCAATACACAACAGTAAGGTCAATGCAAGGGAAGATTAACAATAGCACAATGTATGTGCTATGACACATCTGGTCTTAATCCTGCCAGTAAATCTAGTGCTATTCATACCTCTCAACCTCTTGGTTCAGGAAATATGGACAAAGCCTGAAATAATTGGGGAAATAGCCCAAAATAGGGACACATTTTAAATATTGTTCTATAACACAGAAAGTTGGTAGAATAATAGGATTTGTGTTAGTATGCATTTTCCTGAAAGATGTGTACCCTGAAACACAAATGTATTTAATTATTTAGTGACTTTAATCCTCATTGATTTGCCAAAAAAAACCCCACATATTTTATGAGTACCTGAACATCAATTTAAATTTGCCATAGTGCATCAAGTTCAAAAAAGTCCCTATAATGGCCCTTGGAAACTATACTTGAACAAAAAGAAACTTGGTGGCAAATTTATTTAAATGCATGTTTTCCCCCTGGGTTGAATGACAGTATTTCCATCTCCAGTACTTTAAAATTAAAACAGTTTGAAAGATAATAAGTACAGTTTTTAATGTTTATTTATTTATATATTTGTAAGCACATAAATAGTTTTTAATATATGTGTTCTATATGTTTTTTTTAAAAAATTACATGCTTAAAGACTTTGGTAAACAAAGGGTTACTATTAGGGTTGCAGGTTGCAGTTTGCATTTTTTGTCATTGTTTTAGATTCATTGGTTGTTGGACCATGATGTATTTCAAATGTGGTATAAGTAGGACAGATAACTTTTTGACGAAAGCGCTTATTTTCATTAAAGTTTGTGTCCTGGGATTCTACACACTGCTGTGTTTTTTTTTGTTTTGTTTTACTAGTTTTGGTTGCTGATTTTTTGTGGTTCCTGGTTATGAGGAACTGACTAAAAATATAAAGCAAAAATGTGGACAGCTGAGAGGCATGGCACTATTGTCACTTAAACCACAGAAATGTACAAATGGTGACTATGGTATGTAACTTTCTGATGCAGACAGTATGTGTTGAGAAAATGACAAAAGTCTATTTTACCATGATACTTCAGCATGCACCAAACAGCATAGTCAACAGAAGACACAGAGGACATGTTACAAGTAAGGTTACAATGTTAAGTAAGGCAAACAGCAGGTACTCACACAGTAGTCATTTTCCAGAGTAATATCTTCAATGATTTATCTGAAAACACATTAAAGAAGCAGCAACTCACAAAAAAGTAAAATAACTTTCCCTTTCTGCTATAACTGTACTCATCATACTGTGCTCTTCTCTATGAAGTGAAAAAAAAACAGCACTATGCATGCTGCGGTATACAGTCTTTGGAACTGCTAGTTGCCATCTGGCCATAACACCTCTCACATAAACAGCAATTCTAATCCACCACTGTTAAACCTAGAAATTACTTCTGAAAACAGCTGAAATGTGCAGCATATCAAAAGGTGTGATTAATTTAACATCTTCAACATTCTTTATGCCCTTCACATTAACCATACAGCTGTCACTTGACAGTTAAGCATGATATTGGAACTATGCTGCCACATACCACAATCAGTGGTGGCTGGTGACTTCAAATCAAAGGGGGGCTGCAGGACACAGCTGAATGGGTGGGGTCAAGGGGAATGGGGTGTGGTCAACTAGAAAGGGGAGGAGCTAAAACCACAAAAACTAACTTTAATTAAATACGCTGCCCTGGGTGGCAAACCATCATTATGAGAGTACAATCAAGACAAAAATAAGTGTAGAAGAATAAAAATATTTCAATGCATTGGCTGTATGATAGCTTACTTAATATCTAGATGGAAACAAAAGGTTGTGAGGCATGAAAAAATAAATTACTTTTTAAATACATTACTGGAATGCCAGTCAAAATCAAGTATAAGAAAAACCAGAAGCACTCAACTCAAACCACTTCTCCTTGCACTGTAGTTCTAATTATAATTTATATTCAGCTTTATTAAAGTACCAAGTAACATGCTGAAAGTAGAAATCTCTGTGATGCCCCCACTTGTAAAAATGTTTCTTATCCAAAAAAGACCTGCTGCCTGACAACTATCTACTTGTTTCATGGCGAAAACATGATCAAAGTAAAAAATGAAAAGCAAACAAAAAACAAGCTCAAGATACATTGCTTAAAGGATTACTGTACAGGTTATGGACCACACATGATTGGCATTCTGTTTAGTTTACGGGTAAAGTCTGTAGAGATGACTGGAAGTCTCCAACAAGTGTAATGAGCTTTTTAAAATAATGGAATCCTGTCCTTTAATACCCAAGGCTAAAACATAATCTAGTCAAGTATTCTCTGCATGGCAACAACAGAAAGGCTTTCAATGTTGGCAATTATTTTACAGTATGCTTATTAAAGCTTACTTGCATCTTACAATCTCAGACAAGCTTACCTTATGGTCATTAAAGTATTGCTACTTAAACACAGAGCAACAGGCACTTTCTGAGTAATAAGCATAAATCTGAGTAATAAGCATAAATCAACAGTACAAAAATATGACAGAAACCAGATCGTTCTGCAAAATCAAGGACAGATGAAAAGCCACTGTAGTACTTGTGTCTACCTTGGATGGGGGGACACACTGCACATTTACACTGCATAACTACTCCTTGTCTTGCTTGGACACATCCAGATTCACTACATGAGGGAGTGGGGTGCAACAAGTATGTCACAATTTGAAATGTCTCTGGCTGACTGTGATGGCCCTGACACATTTGTCATACCTCTCAACCTCAGAGCAGGAAGTCTGGACAAAGCCATACACGGAAGTGGGACAAAGGCCCAAAAATAAGGACAATCTTTAAATATTGCTCTAATAATCTTAGAAAGATAATAGAATAGGTCTTGCATTAGTATGAATTTTCTGAAGGGTATAAAATCTGAAAATCAAATGTCTGTCATTATTTTCTAACTTCAGTCTTTAGTGATTTGTCACTAATTTGCCAAAAAACACAATTTTATGAAAAATGGACCAAAAATATGATGCAAAAATATAAAATAGCCACACAATACAGCTGGGAACCTGTCAAAGAAGGGACACTTTAATATTAGTACTACTAACTTGAGCAGCTGACAAAATAAAAGAATCTACATGCATTTCAAGTAATCTATAACTCTGATTATTACAGTTCTTTCTTAATTGGAAACCCTCCTTGTTTTCTTCCAAAATTGCTATTTTGCGGAGGGATTATTAGGGGGAAGAGCAACATTGTGAGCCAAAATTGGGGACAGTTGAGAGGTTGGCTATGCCTAATTCTATAAAGCAATTTATTTGCATGTACCTCTCAACCTGTTAATGCAGTAAATCTGAACAAGGCCAAATATATTGGGGGAACATATAAACAGTACTAAAAATTGCTCTTGTATAAATTGGGACAGTTGATAGAATAACAGTTCTTACTTTAGCATGCATTTTTCTAAAGATTATGAAGTCTGAAACTCAGTGTATCATTATTTAGTGACTTAATTCCTAAATGATTTGCCAGAAAACTACAAATTTTATGAAGAACAAACCAAAAATAAGAAGCAAAAATCTATTCATTCTTTGAAAATCTGGACAGTTGGGAGGTATAGTTCAGCTGGGCCTGTCTGAGTTTGCTGCCCTTCCCCCCTGACAAAATCATGGTTGAATGGAGCCTCTGCAGCCATTCCAATGAACCATTACTTGGCTATTTCACTCCATTTACCATAAACACTAATGTGCATACTGCTTTACTTCTATGATGAGTTGGACTTCATTTGAAAGTTTTAGTTTGCATTTTACAGCACAAACACTAAGCCATCTGCTAAACAAAGCAATGCAGTCTCACAATGAAAACTTAGCATTAAAACTTCTCTGCCCTTGAAACTCACATTCATTGAAACAGCATTGAAACCCACATTCAAAGAAAATACATTTTGCCAGTGGGAGATAAAGATTAATTTTGTGCTGTTTTCAAATCATAG
This sequence comes from Protopterus annectens, assembly GCF_019279795.1. Taxonomy (NCBI): domain Eukaryota; kingdom Metazoa; phylum Chordata; order Ceratodontiformes; family Protopteridae; genus Protopterus; species Protopterus annectens. Next base: position 1,319,816,826 of record NC_056731.1, on the reverse strand, counting down.
GCCCCTTGCATATGAAACATACATGTGCTCTTTGATACACCTTCCTCATTGTACTAAATTATATTCCTTGTACAATATAGTACAGTTGTTAGAGGGCGTTTTAAATTTGTTTAGAACATTTTTCCAGTAAGCAATGAAACAAAACGCATGCACCCATAATGGCAAAACTGCCCAGTTCAGAACATTTATCATAAAAGTCTACTCAGACTTCCACAGTCCACCATTATTAGTAAATATGCACAATTCTACAGTCCACCATTATCAGTAAATATGCACAATTCTACAGTCCGCCATTATCAGTAAATATGCACAATTCTACAGTCCATTATCAGTAAATATGCACAATCTCTGAAGAAGTAAAATTAATCTAAATAATTCCACATTAAAGAAATCTGTAACTAATGAAGAGGTTGCTGCTAGCAAACACCTTTATATTTCATGGTTTCATCGAAAAATAAAGTGTCTGTTGCCCCTCAGGAATAAATTGCCTATATTACATTAAAAATGATAAGCTAGTAATATTGCAAGAGGAAATGGATGGCAAACTGATAACAGACTCATAGTTAGTATCTTCACCAAGGAGAACATTCTCAGTATGGCAGCATCCACCCCTTGTGGGAGTAGAACCCACAGCCTTCTGCATCAAAAGCAAGTACACAACTTGTTGTGCTATTAACAAGGCAAACCAACGTCACTTAAGCAACACTAAACTTCTGTTCCCCTGCAGCTCTCAGCTCCTTGTAAAATCTACTCAATACTCAACTGCATCTCAACTTCGCAGCACAAGAAAACTGGAAAAAGCCAAAATGTATTGGGGGGGTTCAAAAGCCCAAAAACCAGGGACACATTAAACATTGCTTGTATAATCTTCGAAAGTTGCTAGAATAAAATGCTGTGTTACCACCATACATTTTACTGCCAAGGTCCCTGTGCAAAACAGTCAGAGCAACATACCACTACGCCAGATCAGCTGTTTTGTGAAAGAGAAATGCTGCGTTGTCACCATACATTTTACTGCCAAGGTCCCTGTGCAAAACAGTCAGAGCAACATACCACTACGCCAAATCAGCTTCTTTGTAAAAGAGAGGAAGACTGAAACTTAAATGGCTATCATTTAGTGAATTCAGTTCTCACCATAGCTGTCAACCTCTTAGTACAAAACACCTGGACAAACCCAGTAATGAGGGAATACAGCCCTCAAACATATTCAGTGAATTCAGTTCTTGCCATAGCTGTCAACCTTAGCACAAAAAACCTGGACAAAGCCAATAATGGAGGAATACAGTCCCAAAAATAGGGACAAATTTCAAATATTCATCTTATAAACTTAGAAAATTGCTAGAATAAAAGGTTGTGTTACGGTTGTTTTACTATGTATTTTCTGAAGAACATGAAGTCTGAAATTCAAATGCCTGTCAATTTTACTGCTGACAGAACAAAAACAATTTTCAGCAGAGACCCAGGGAGAAATACTGCAGACACGTCTTTGTAAGATGACAGGGCACCAGAGCAAATCCACACAAACACAGGAAGGAGATGCAGACTCCACACAGAAGGCACCCCAGCCAAGAATCAAACCAGAAAACCTATAGCTGTGAGGTAACAATATTACCACTGCACCATCAAATATGCAATGAATTAAACTTTCAGAAACCTGAAGTCTGAAATTCAAATGCCTGTCAATTTTATTTAACATTTGTTAATCAGGACAGTCTGACTTGGAACAAAAAAAATTTTCAGCAGAGGCCCAGGAAGAAATAATGCAGACATGTCTTTGTAACATGGGAGGACACAAAAGCAAACCCACACAAACACAGGGAGAAGATACAGACCCCACAAAGAAGGCACCCCAGCCAAGAATCAAACCTGAAAACCTGCAGCTGTGAGGCAACAATGCTACCACTGCACCATCAAATATCAAGCATTGCAGCATTTACAGACCACAGATATTATGAGGAACAGATCAGATCAAATATGAGGCAAAAATCTGCAATTTTTTTTTTTACAAATGGTGGTGGGTAGGGAATTCAGATCTTTAACACCTGCATACAAGGTACAGGGTTCAAGCCTAAGGTATTCCCTACCACACACACACACACACACACACACACACACACACACACACACACACACCTGTAGTAGCAAACCACAAAAACTAAATATACTGCCCTGGGTGCCAAACCATCATTATAAGAGTCCAATCAAGACAAAATGAAGTGTAGAAGAATAAAAATATTTCAATGCATTGGCTGCATGACAGCTTAATATCTAGATGGAAACAAAAAAGGTTGTGAGGCATGAAAAAATAACTTACTTTTTTTTTTAATACATTAATGGAATGCCAGTCAAAATCAAGTATAAGAAAAACAAGCAGCACTCAACTCAAACCACTTCTTGCACTGCAGTTCTAATTATAATTTATATTCAGCTTTATTAAAGTAACAAGTAACATGCTGAAAGTAGAAATCTCTGATGCCCCCACTTGTAAAAATGTTCCTTATCCAAAAAAAAAGACCTGCTGCCTGACATCTACTTGTTTCATGGGGAAACATGATCAAAGTAAAAAATGAAAAGCAAACAAGAAATAAGCTCAAGATACATTGCTTAAAAGGATTACTGTACAGGTTATGGACCACGCGATTGGCATTTGGTTTACGGGTAAAGCCTGCAGAGATGACTGGGAGTCTCCAAGTGTAATGAGACTCTTAAAATAATGTAATTCTGTTCTTTATTACAAATACTGGCATATGCATTTCAATACCCAAGGCTTATACATTATCTAGTTAAGTATTCTCTACATGGCAATAGAAAGGCTTTCAATGTTGGCAATTATTTAACAGTATGCTTATTAAAGCTTACTTGCATCTTGCAATCTCAGCCAAGCTTACCTGATGGTCATTAAAGTATTGCTACTTAAACACAGAGCAACAGGCACTTTGAGTAATAAGCATAAATCAACAGTACAAAAAATATGACAGAAACCAGACCATTCTGGAAAAATCAAGGACAGATGAAAAGCCACTCTAGTACTTGTGTCTACCTTGGATGGGTGGGATTCTCTGCACATTTACACTGCATAACTACTCCTTGCCTTGTTTCGACACATCCAGAGTCACTACATGGGGGAGTGGGGTGCAACAAGTATGTCACAGTTTGAAATGTCTCTGGCTGACTTGTGATGGCCCTGACACATTTGTCATACCTCTCAACCTCAGAGCAAGAAATCTGGACAAAGCCATACAAAGAAATGGGACAAAGGCCCAAAAATAAGGACAATTTTTAAAATATTGCTCTTATAAACTTAGAAAACTAATAGAGGTCTTGCATTAGTATGAATTTTCTGAATGGTATGAAATCTGAAACTCAAATGTCTGTCATTATTTTCTAACTTCAGTCTTTAATTATTTGTCACTAATTTGCCAAAAAAACACAACTTTATGAAAAATGGACCAAAAATGTGATGTGAAAATATAAAATAGCAACACGATACAGCTGGGAACCTGTCAAAGAAGGGACACTTTAATATTAGTACTGCTAACTTGGGCAGCTGACAAAATAAAATAATCTACATGCATTTCTGAAATAAAAGTAATCTGATTATTACAGTTATTTCTTAATTATAAACCCTCCGTGTTTTCTTCCAAAATTGCTATTTTGCGGAGGGTTCATTAGGGGAAGAGCAACATTTTGAGCCAAAATCAGGGACAGTTGAGAGATTTGGCTATGCCTAATTCTATAAAGCAATTTATTTCCATGTAACCTCTCAACCTGTTAATGCAATAAATCTGGACAAGGCCAAATATATTGGGGGAACATATAAACAGTACTAAAAATTGCTCTTGTATAAACTGGGACAGTTGATAGAACAGGTCTTACTTTAGCATGCATTTTTCTGAAGGTTATGAAGTCTGAAACTAGTGTGTCATTATTTAGTGACTTAATTCCTAAATGATTTGCCAGAAAACCACAAATTTTATGAGGAACAACCCAAAAATAAGAAGCAAAAAATCTATTCATTCTTTGAAACTCTAGACAGTCGGGAGGTATAGTTCAGCTGGGGCTGCCTAAGTTTGCCGTCCTTCCCCCTAACAAAACCATGGTCGAATGGAGCCTCCCCCTGCAGCCATTCCAACGATCCATTACTTTGCTATTTCACTCCATTTACCATAAACACTAATGTGCATACTGATTTACTTCTATGATGATTTGAACTTCATTTGAAAGTTTTATTTTGCATTTTACAGCACAAACACTAAGACATCTGCTAAACAAACTTGACATTAAAACTTCTCTGCCCTTGAAACTCACATTCATTGAAACAACATCAAAACCCACATTCAAAGAAAATACATTTTACCCGTGGCAGATAAAAATTAATTCTGGGCTGTTTTCAAATCATAGGCCCCTTGCATATGAAACATACATGTGCTCTTTGATACACCTTCCTATTGCTTTGAACATTTTTCCAGTAAACAATGAAACAAAACTGCCCAATTCAGAACATTTCCATCATAAAAGTCTACTCAAGCTTCTACAGTCCACTATTATCAGTAAATATGCACAATTCTATAGTCCACCATTATCAGTAAATATGCACAATCTCTGAAGTAGTAAAAAAGTCATTTAAATAATTCCACCTTAAATAAATCTGTAATGAAGAGGTTGCTGCTAGCAATCACCTTTATATTTCATGGTTTCATCGAAAAATAAAGTGTCTGATGCCCCTGAGGAATAAATTGCCTAAATTACATTAAAAATAAGCTAGTAATATTGCAATAGGAAATGGATGGCAAACTGATAACAGGCTCATAGTTAATATCTTAACTTTCAGTACGGCAGCCTTCACCCCTTATGGGAGTAGAACCAACAACCATCTGTATCAAAAGCAAGTATACAACCTGTTGTGCTATTAGCAATGTGAGCATAATCAGCACTAAACTTCTCTTCCCCTGCAGCTCTCAGCTCCTTGTAAAATCTACTCAATACTCAACTGCATCTCAACTTCACAGCACAAGAAGTCTGGAAAAAGCCAAATTTATTGGGGTGGGTCAAAAGGGCAAAACCAGGGACACATTAAACATTGCTTGTATAATCTTGGAAAGCTGCTGGAATAAAATGCTGTGTTACCACCATACATTTTACTGCCAAGGTCCCTGTGCAAAAGAGTCAGAACAACATACCACTATGCCAAATCACCTGCTTTGTGAAAGAAAAATGCTGTGTTACCACCATACATTTTACTGCCAAGGTCCCTGTGCAAAACAGTCAAGAGCAACATACCACTACGCCAAATCAGCTGCTTTGTGAAAGAGAGGAAGACTGAAACTTAAATGACTATCATTTAATGAATTCAGTTCTCACCATAGCTGTCAACCTCTTAGCACAAAACACCTGGACAAACCCAGTAATGAGGGAATACAGCCCTTAAACATCTTCAGTGAATTCAGTTCTTGCCATAGCTGTCAACCTTAGTACAAAAAACCTGGACAAAGCCAATAACAGGGTATTACAGTCCCAAAAATAAGGACACATTTCAAATAGTCATCTTATAAACTTAAAAAAACTGCTATAATAAAAGGTTGTGTTACTATATATTTATTGCTAGAATAAAAAGTTGTTTTACTATGTATTTTCTGAAGAATATGAAGTCTGAAATTCAAATGCCTGTCAATTTTACTTCTGATGGAACAAAAACAATTTTCAGCAGAGGCCCAGGGAGAAATACTGTAGACACATCTTTGTAAAATGGCAGGACACCAGAGCAAATCCACACAAACACAGGGATAAGATGCAGACTCCACACAGAAGGCACCCCAGCCAAGAATCAAACTAGAAAACCTATAGCTGTGAGGCAGCAATACTGCCACTGCACCATCAAATATGTAAGGAAGTAAACATTCAGAAACCTGAAGTCTGAAATTCAAATGCCTGTCAATTTTGTTTAACATTTGTTAATCAGGACAGTCTGACTTGGAACAAAAAAAACAATTTTCAGCAGAGGCCCAGGAAGAAATAATGCAGACATGTCTTTGTAACATGGGAGGACACAAAAGCAAACCCACACAAACACAGGGAGAAGATACAGACTCCCCCCCACAAAGAAGGCACCCCAGCCAAAAATTAAACCCAAGAACCTGCAGCTGTGAGGCAACAATGCTACCACTGCACCATCAAATATGAAGCATTGCAATATTTACAAACCACAGATATTATGAGGAATAGATCAGATCAAATATGAGGCAAAAATCTGCAATTTTTTTACAAATGGTGGTGGGTAGGGAATTCAGGTCTTTAACACCTGCATACAAGGTACAGGGCTCAAGCCTGAGGTATTCCCTACCACACCATTATGAGTCTAACCACCAGTATAATGCACCTGGGGCATTGTTACACACACACACACACCACCGCACATGCGATCCCTATCCAAAACCTGCGCAAATCTGACCCTGCCTGTCGTGAGACCTTCCCTCGACAAGACTGCAGCAAACTCCAATCCAGACCCTGTTTCCCCAGGACATTCTATGCAGTTTAAAACTGCATAGACTTCTGGGAGCTCTGTTGTCCATGTTTCCAGTCAGGACTGCTGCTGAGACTTCTGCGCCTGCTCCAGACTGTCTCAGCAGCAGTCCGGACTAGTCCGCAAATTTAAAAATGTTTTTTTCTATTTATTTCTTTTTTATTTTTTATTTTAAAGTTTTCTATTTATTTCTTTTTTATTTTTTATTTTAAAGTTGAGGGGGCTGCAGTCCGGCAGTCCAATAGCACGGCTCGCCCCTGACCACAATATAATATGCAATAAAGCATTCAAATAATTTTCCAGAAAAACAGCATTTAAGTATGAAGAAAAACAATGTCTGATGTACAGTGTATGTAGACTGTCCACCACACCACATACCCACATTTAACGCTGCATGCATCAAGAATTATCTGTTTGATTTTTGCCATATCACTTTCACTAAGAAAGTGGCATGGCCCATAGTTGTGGACTAGATACCACTGCTTTGCCTGCACAAGCCTCTCACATGGGGTGCAGTGCTACTGCTGCCAGCTGGCCACCAACTCCACGATCGCACTACAGTGGAGAAAAGGGCAAAGTTTTGTAGTTGTCCGTTGTGGTTTGGACAACTATTTCATTGTTCTTAGTGAATTCAGTGAATCACTAAAGTGATTTTCGCTGATTACGGGTCAATGAATAGGTGTTCACTGGAATAACATTTTGGTGACCTAATATAGACCCCATCATAGGGCAGTTGCACACCAGACTGACACATAATTGTGTCATGCAGAATACTACATGCAGTATACATCCAGCATGCAGTAGCAGGGTCATACTAACGGGCACCCTTAGACTTGTCCAGACAATGGAAATGGGCTTTCAGCTGGCCAAATACTTACTCGGTGACAATCTGTGTCTAAAGCAGGGTGGTGATAAAGAGCTCCTCTGCAGCTCCCATAGGATGACAGACTGGTGTCAGTAGGCAGGGTGCAAGTGGTTAGCCTGTATCACATGCAAAACAAATAATAGAGGGACAAATAAAAGGAAAGAGGCAGTTAGTAATAAGAATACATTTTCCAAAATATACCTTAATTAAAGAATAAGAAATATTTGCACTTACCAACAATATGACCATAGGGTATCCTACCATGCAAGAAGAGGTGGTAGAGTGAGCTTGTGTACCAGATGTGAGAATCAAGGATACTGCCAGGATGCTAGGCTGACATGTAAGTGATACAAGCCCATATTTCCCACACTACTGGGTAGGTAATGGAATGATAGCCCTTTCTGTTCTGATATTATTTCCCCCTGTGGTTCAGATAGAGCCTTAATGACAGCATGGTTGCAATCTATTGCACAAAAACTCCTCAGTAAAGGCTACTATTCTACCGAAGATGACCACGACTCTCTCTTTGTCCTGAGATAACACTGACACATAAATGTTACAGTATCCTCAAGGCAGACACTTGTGATATACTAGATGTGTCTCCAGCTTGCCTCTAGAAGATCTATGTGGCAAGTATAGTGAGGGTTATACATAACCTGGCATCCCCAGGTATAGAAAGACAACCTGTCATCTGAGTCCTTGTCTGTGGGCCACACATATTCACTAAAGTGCATACTATATTCCTATCTACTCTAAATCTATCCAAAAATTCTTGTTCAGCAAAGTTAAAATGGCTCTATTTTTGTCAGTATCTGTGCCTTCATGTCAGGCAGGTGTTTCTGGGTGCCTGCAGCTTTGGCACGGCTGAGACAAGCAGCTCACATTAGAAATAGCCAAGGTAGCAACAACAGTGAGCATCTTCATGGGTTGCAAAGTAGATAGAAAAAGCATGACTTCACCTTTTATAAGGCTTATGCGCATAAAAAAGAAACTATGAATCATACACCAGTGGAAAATCTGCCTTACTTACACAAGATAAGTCACAGAAATTTCAGTCAGTCTTCATTTACACATCATTGGATCATTTGCATAAGTTATTCCTAAGTATACTAAACCTGTTGTGACTAAAAACAGCTAGTGTCCATGAAATTGGAATGAGCTGCAGTGAGGTGCAAAGTCCCACTGTGGCTAAGCACACTCACAGTGAATACCACCCTGTATTTCAGAAAATGAAATACAGACATTATTACTTACTGATGTAGAGAGAGAGATGAAAACAGTGAGAATGAATGATTAATAAAACAACAAAAAATTCAACCAAGCTGTGACAATGTCTTGACATGTCATATACAAAGAAGTGCTGTTTGTTAAAGGCGGTTTTATTGTGTTTTACAGATTAAATAGTAGATATATATATATATATATATATATATATATATATATATATATATATATATATATATATATATAAAGTCCAAGTAAAATAGAAACAAAGCTTAAACTCTTAAGCATTATTTATTTATTTGATTGTTATCATGCAAATTCCTTTAAATGGAATATCTTTATGAGAAAGTGAATGAAGGACATCATATTTCTCAACTGTTCAAATTTTTGCAGAATGTTCAGATTTTTGCCTTTTTGATCTTCATAAAATGTATGCTTTTTCTGACAAATCAGTAAAGATTGAAGTCAGTAAGTAATGATATATATTTCAGTTTTAATCTTCATGTCCTTCAAAAAATGAATGCTAACATAAATCATGCTATTCTAGCAACTTTCTAAGTTTATAAGAGAAATATTTAAAATCTGTCTATGTTTTTGGACCTCTGCACCCAGTTAGTTTAGGCTTTGTCCATATTTCTTGCACTAAGAGATTAAGAGGTATGAAAGAGATATCTGTGTCATTAACTCAGTTGTGCATTACGCTTCTTTGCATTGTTATTAAATTCTTAGGTTTCTTTAAAATAGATTTTTTAATTTAAAAAAAGTAAAAAACGTTAAACAGTATTTATCATACAATACATTGAAGAGACTGAGAGCTTGGAAGACAGAAGCTTATGATATCAGGGAGAAAATAAAATTGCTGTCTGTTGCTATTATGGAAAACATCGCAGGAATTCAGAAACAATCAATGTTGGTAGTATGAGCTGTGATAAAAAGAGGCTGTTCATATGATGCATCAGTCAGAAATATGGTTGGTGCAATGGGGTACAACTTCATTATTAGTTAACTTGCAAGTCTCTGAATCAGCCTTAACTATTGGAAATACATATCGGCACTTGTCTGTGGTACTGAAAAAACAACAGCCACTACTCCCCAGGTACCTCCGTTGCAAATAAACAGAAATCCTATTGCAAAAAATGACCAACGCAGGCAAAGCTCCAGGTTCATGGACAGTCTTTTAATAAACACACAAATGCTTTCACCAAATGCTTCTTCAAGTGTAACATAAAAACAAAGTACTTAAGGCACCATATTTAACTATTAAATCTCAAATCACATGACAAATTAAAATTCCACTTCAAAGGTACAAATCCTAAAATTCATTCAAAGAACCATATTAAAGTATATAAAAATATATGTGCATATATAGAAAAATACATTATTCTAAAAACAAGCACTCATAAATTTTATCACAAAAAATAGCATAAGACACATATAAATATGTCTTCATATTGATTTATATTGAGAAAAATTTGAGACCCCTGTTAGATAAATCTAAGTATATATTGAGAGATATGGAACATTTCCTTAGGGATCTGTATACTTTTACTATAGAGAATACACTGGGGGATCAAGTGCTATTGGTCACTCTTGATGTGGTCTCATTATTCACCACGATTCACAATGACTTGGGGATAGATTTTACCATCAAGTATATGGAATCTGTTATGGGTAGTGGTGGTATTAAGACGATACAAATGAAGGAACTATTACATTTGGTTCTAGAGAATAATGTGTTTATGTTCAGAGAATCCATATACTGGCAAGTTAATGGTGTAGCGATGGGCACCTTATGTGTGAACAGCTATGCGAATGCAGTGATGGCCACTTGGGAGAGTGGGCACCTTGTAGGAGGCCACTTTAGTAAACAAGTTCTATTTTTTAGAAGATGTGTAGACAACATTTTTGTATTATGGGTTGGTACCCTTGAGACTCTGATGAATTTTGTTGAATTCTTGAATAGATCCACTCATTTTTTGACATTTACTGTGAATTGGTCACATACGAATGTTGATTTCTTGGATGTGACTATTTACAGGGATGATAGGAATGTACTTGGGACTAGGCTGAACAGGAAAGAATGTAGGGTTAATCATCTGCTTAGTAGAGGAAGCATGCATCCACAGCACATTTTTAGAAATGTGGTGAAAAATCAACTTTATAGAGCCTCAAGGGTTAATTTGTGTGAGCAGGATTTTCAACAACAGCGTAATACCACCAGCACTGAGTTACTACATAGAGGCTATAATGTAGATGTGATAGAGAAGAGTGTAGAGAATGTGGTGAATATGAGAAATACTAGAGCTAAACCTTATTTCACAGACTGGAAACAGGATGATAGAAGTCACAAGTTGGAAAGGGGGCTCAATAATAATCTAAGGATATCATTCAGTTATTCTAGGAATATTAATCGTTATACTAGTATCGTTAGGAGAAATTGGAACATTTTAATGACCAATGGGCAGGTTAGTAAATATCTAGATTCAACACCTCAGTTTATCTTCAGAAACAAAAGATCCCTGAAGAGATGCCTTTGTGGTGCAAGGGAGATTAATTGATCTATTATACAAGGAGTAACCACTCCTTGTAGGAAGTGTTCATTTTGCCCATATATAAATATCAATCCTACCTTTTTGCATCCAGATACAGGAGAACGGTTTGATTTTAAGATCAAGACCACTTGCACGAGTATGCACGTGATATACTTAGCTGTATGTAGGGTATGCAGTAAATTTTATGTTGGAAAGACTGACATGATGCCAGAAGATAGGATTAGGGAGCATATTTATCATATCGGCAAGAAAAGCATGCTTAATGCATTAGTGAAGCATGCTGTTAATACAGATAGCATGCATAGGTTTGCGTTTTCAGTCATAGGAATAAATTATGGAAATAAAAGAGGAGGGGATATGAGATTAAAAACAGAAGAAATGGAAGTGCAGTGGATTATTAGGCTGAGAGCGAATGCAGGGCATGGTTTGAATGATTGTATAATGCTGAGACCTGCTTTGAAAGTCAGACCACTACGAAGGAAATGAGTGGCTTATTATATATGCTACCTTCATGATCTGACATGTATATGATTGTTTACAGACATTTTTTACATACATTTTTAAAAGACATATTTATATGTGTCTTATGCTATTTTTGTGATAAAATTTATGAGTGCTTATTTTTGAAATGATGTATTTTTCTATATATACACATATATTTTTATATACTTTAATATGGTTCTTTGAATTAATTTTAGGATTTGTACCTTTAAATTGGAATTTGAATTTGTCATGTGATTTGAGATTTAATAGTTAAATATGGTGCAGTACTTAGTTTTTATGTTACACCTGAAGAAGCATTTGGTGAAAGTGCTTGTGTGTTTATTAAAAGACTGTCCATGAACTTGGAGCTTTGCCTGCGTTGGTCATTTTTTGCAATACTTTTCTGTGGTAGTTAACACTGGTGGCCCATGGATCACATTGGAATAGGCTTCCCCCCTCAGTCACTATCCAGCATGTATGCACTCATTGAAACACACACACACACACACACACACACACACACACACACACACACACACACACACACACACACACACACACACACACACACACTGCCATACCTATTAGCTGTTAGAGTTTCATTCTTCTTATTGTTCATAAAGTGCAAGCCATTGCTCTATTAAGTTTTTAGTGAGTCCTAGTACTACCTAAAACAATTTCCCTGGTGTCATCTAATGTTCTTCCCAGTATTGTGCTGAAGCCCCTCCTTACATGGACACACCCCCATCCCTCTCAATTATCTCTGATTTTAAAGGCAGCTCCTACTGTTTCCTCCTAATCTACCATGTCTCTTGTATCTCTCAGGCTATTGCAATCAGTGAATAATGCCACACATCAGTTTCATACATTTTATATAGTATAAAAAAATCCCTACTCTACATACTACTGAGTTAGTGTAATAGGCCTAGGCTCCTGGTGGATAAGCTAAGGGTTCAGGGCTTGAATCTTTTACTTCAATGTTTTAGACATTTACATAATATTTCAAAGTATCCTTGGTGGTATAGTGCACTATTATGCTATATGTTAGTGCCAAAGTTGCAGGGTTTGAATTGTTTGAAGTGCCTTTAGTGCACTCTGTAAAGCTGTATCACTGTTGCTAGCCCTCCCATGTCTTTTTTGCTGCAAAATTTTATTTATTTATTTATTTATTTTTTTTTTTCTTAAGTGTCTTTAAAGCATGACGAAAGGAGGTAACGAGGTGTCTATTGCTGCCCCATGTCTTTCATGTTGCAAAACTTGATTTATTTTATTTTTTTTATTTTCTTAAGTGCCTTTAAGACACACTGTAAAACTAATTATTCTTGGACTCTAGTGTTCACCCCCCGCCTATGTCCTAACTAACCCCCTTGTTGTGACCTTGCAGGCAGACAGACAGACACTCACACGTTCATATAGGCATATAGACACACATGCAACACCACACACGCACATGTGAATGCAACCCCCCAAAACTACCTGTTCACTAAACTCTCTGGCACTTTCCTCTGCTATGATGGTTGAACACAAGCTTTTAATTGTTTTCATTAAAATGAACAGCCATAGGCATTTCAGGGGAGAGCACTTGGCTAATTTTCATATGCCTCTCTTACAGAATACCTCACTAACATTTAGCACAAGTACAGAGGCCACCCACCACAGTGCTGCACATCTTCATGCTAAAGCACAGTAGTATGACTATCCCTGAACTAGAAATGGTTACAGAGAGGTATACACCCTGTATCTACCTTGTGGTAACATTGGCCCCATTATGTGTTCTGGAAATGGAGTATATCAGAAAGAATTAAAATAATTGCATTAAGATATAGGATGCAAAGGATATAAAAAATGGCTTAATGAGGACTTTCATTTTCAGGAAGCTGTCATATGAAAATATTCCAGTCAAGGGAGAAATGATGTATAAAAGTTTAGATGAAAGAAAATGTTCATACAAAGGATGTGAAATGGAAGAAACCTGTACACGTTTTGGACTGTAATACATCATCATCATCATCATCATCTTCTTTCAGCTGTTCCCGCTAGGGGTCACCACAGTGGATCATCTGTTTCCATTTCTTCCTGTCCTCTGCATCTTGCTCTGTCACACCAATCACCCGCATGTCCTCTTTCACCACATCCATAAACCTTATCTTTGGCCTTCCTCTTTCCTGTTACCTGGTAGCTTCATCCTTAGCATCTTTTTCCCAATATACTCTGCATCACATTAAAGCACATGTCCAAACCAACGTAATCTTGCCTCTCTGGCTTTGTCTCCAAACCTTCCAACCTGGGCTGACCCTCTAATATACTTATTCTTAATCCTGTCCACCCTCATCACACCCAGTACAAATCTTAACATCTTTAACTCTGCTACATCCAGATCAAACTCCTGCCTTTTTGCCAATGCCACTGACTCCAACCCATATAATATAGCTGGTCTCACTACCCTCTTATAGACCATCCCTTTCACTCTTATTGGTACACATCTGTCACAAATCACTCCTGACACTCTTCTCCACCCACTCCATCCTGCCTGTACTCTCTTCTTCACCTCTCTTCCACACTCACCATTACCCTGAACTATTGATCCCAAGTATTTAAATTCATCCACCTTCACCACCTCTACTCCCTGCATCCTCGCCATTCCTCTAGCCTCCCTTTCATTCACACACATATATTCTGTCTTAGTCCTGCTGATCTTCAATCCTCTTCTCTCTAGAGCATATCTCTCCAGGGTCGTCTCCACCTGTTCCCTACTCTCACTACAGATCGCAATGTCATCTGCAAACATCATAGTCAACGGGGACTCCTGTCTGATCTCGTCTGTCAACCTGTCCATCACCATTGCAAATAAGAAAGGGCTCAGAGCTGATCCTTGATGCAATCCCACCTCCACCTTAAACGCATCCATCACTCCCACCGTAGACCTCAATGCTGTCACACTACCCTCGTACATATCCTGTACTACTCTTACATACTTCTCTGACACTCCTGACTTCCTCATACAATACCACAACTCCTCTTTAGTCACTCTGTCATATGCTTTCTCTAAGTCTACAAAAACACAATGCAACTCCTTCTGACCTTCTCTGTACTTCTCCATCAACACTCTCAGAGCAAACATCACATCTGTAGTACTCTTTCCCGGCATGAAACCATACTGCTGATCACTAATCATCATTTCCCTTATTAACCTAGCTTCCACTACTCTTTCCCATAACTTCATGTTGTGACTGATCAATTTAATCCCTCTGTAGTTACTACAGCTCTGCACATCACCCTTATTCTTAAAAATCGGTACCAAAACACTTCTTCTCCATTCCTCAGGCATCCTCTCACTTTCCAAGATTTCATTAAACAATCTGGTTAAAAGCTCCACTGCCATTTTACCTAAACACCTCCATGCTTCCACAGGTATGTCATCTGGACCAACAGCCTTTCCATTCTTCATCCTCTTCATAGCTATCCTTAATTCCTCCTTGCTAATCCATTGCACTTCATGATTCACTATCCCCACATCATCCAACCTTCTCTCCCTCTCATTCTCTTCATTCATCATCCCCTCAAAGTACTCCTTCTATCTGCTCAACACACTCTCCTTGCTTGTGGGTATGTGTCCCTCATTATCCTTTATCACCTTTACCTGCTGCACATCTTTCCTAGCTCGATCCTTCTGTCTAGCCAATCAGTGCAGGTCTTTTTCTCCCTCCTTAGTGTCCAACCTTTCATATAACTTTTCATATGCCTTATTCTTAGCCTTTGCCACCTCTCTCTTTGCCATGCACCTCAGCTCCTTATACTCCTGTCTACTTTCTTCATCTCTCTGACAATCCCACTTCTTCTTTGCCAACCTCTTTCTCTGTATACTCTCGTGTACTTCCTCATTCCACCACCATGTCTCCTTGTCGTCCTTCCCTGTCATACCAAGCACCTTTCTAGCTGTCTCCCTTACTAGCTCTGCTATACCCAGCTATTTGGTATAGTTACCCAGCTATTTGGTAACTCTTCACTGCCACGCAGTGCCTGTCTTAATTCATCCCTGAACTCCACCTCACAATTACCCTTTTTCAATTTCCACCATTTGATCCTTGGTGCTGCCCTCACACTCCTCCTCCTCCGCTTCTTGATCACCAACGTCATCCTACAAACCACCATCCTATGCTGCCTAGTTACACTTTCCCTGGTCACCACTTTACAGTCTCCAATCTCCTTTAAACTGGCCCTCCTACATAGGATATAATCCACCTGTGTGCATCTTCCTCCACTCTTGTATGTCACCCTATGCTCCTCCCTCTTGTTAAAATATGTATTCACCACAGCCATGTCCATCCTTTTCGCAAAATCCACTACCATCTGTCCTTCTGCATTCCTTTGTTTAACACCATACCTACCCATCACTTCCTCATCCCCTCTGTTCCCTTCACCAAAATGCCCATTGAAATCTGCTCCAATCACCACTCTCTCACCCTTGGATAGAGTCATCACTACATCATCCAACTCACTCCAAAAGTTTTCTTTCTCATCCATCGCACACCCAACTTGTGGAGCATATGCACTAACAACATTCATCATTACACTATCAATTTCCAGCTTCATAAACATCACTCTATCTGACACTCTTTTCACCTCCAAAACACTCTTAGCATACTGTTCCTTCAGGATAACTCCTATGCCATTTCTCCTCCCATCCACACCATGATAAAACAATTTGAACCCACCTCTGATACACCTAGCCTTACTCCCCTTCCATCT
Source organism: Protopterus annectens (assembly GCF_019279795.1). Classification (NCBI taxonomy): domain Eukaryota; kingdom Metazoa; phylum Chordata; order Ceratodontiformes; family Protopteridae; genus Protopterus; species Protopterus annectens. The sequence goes on along the minus strand of NC_056731.1, from coordinate 1,319,800,433 downwards.
GGTCTCTTGCACACACAATATACCAACCTTCCTTCTGTCCATCATATCGACTAGCTCTCACCCTATACCAGTCATACTGCCAACATTCAAAGTTCCGGCCCTCACTACCACAGTCCAAACCTTTCTCCTCTCTTCTTGCCTTTGGCCATGTCTTCCACCTCTTCTCCTCCTTCAGCCAACAGTAGCCCAATTTCCGCCAGCACCCTGTTGGCTAACAGTACTGGTGGCAGTCGTTAACCCGGGCCTCGACCGATCCAGTATGGAAACATTTACTGGTGTCCGCATGAAGTATCTGGCAAAGTTTTATGCTGGATGCCCTTCCTGATGCAACCCTCCCCATTTATCCAGGCTTGGGACCGGCACAAAGAAATGCACTGGCTTGTGCATCCCCAGTGGCTGGGTACAATAAAGTATTTTTTTATCTCCTAAGTTAATAGTTTAAATGGACCAGCATTAAAAGTTTAGATAAAAAAAATGCTAAGGTGTGAATATTATCAAAATATAGATCAGGATTAGCTACAACAGTTAGCAGTTAGATTAATTGATCATATTTTTTATTTGGCAGATGTGGAAAATAATATGAAGGATTATATCATAGACAGTGAAATAAAACAATGAGATTAATAAGATAAAAAATGTTTTCTGATTAAGAAATGATGGTTTAAATAAATAATGATATGGGGTAAAAAAAAGAAAACACTATGAAACAAAAGACAATATTGCATTTAATTTCTGTTCATAGGTTCATAGGAGAGTGTGTTGAGCAGATGGAAAGAGAATTTTGAGGGGTTGATGAAGGAAGAGAATGAGAGGGAGAGAAGGTTGGATGATGTGCAGATAGTGAATCATGAAGTGCAGTGGATTAGCAAGGAGGAAGTAAGGATAGCTATGAAGAGGATGAAGAACAGAAAGGCTGTTGGCCCAGATGACATACCTGTGGAAGCATGGAGGTATTTAGGTAAAACGGCAGTGGAATTTTTAGCTAGATTGTTTAATGAAATATTGGAAAGTGAGAGGATGCCTGAGGAATGGAGAAAAAGTGTTTTGGTACCGATTTTTAAGAATAAGGGTGATGTGCAGAGCTGTAGTAATTACAGATGGATTAAATTGATCAGTCACAGCATGACGTTATGGGAAAGAGTAGTGGAAGCTAGGTTAAGAAGGGAGGTGATGATTAGTGATCAGCAGTATGGTTTCATGCCAGGAAAGAGCACTAAAGATGCAATGTTTGCTCTGAGAGTGTTGATGGAGAAGTACAGAGAAGGTCAGAAGGAGTTGCATTGTGTCTTTGTGGATTTAGAGAAAGCATATGATAGGGTGCCTAGAAAGGAGTTGTGGTATTGTATGAGGAAGTCGGGAGTGTCAGAGAAGTATGTAAGAGTGGTACATGATATGTACGAGGGTAGTGTGACAGCAGTGAGGTCTGCGGTGGGAGTGATGGATGCGTTTAAGGTGGAGGCGGGATTACATCAAGGATCAGCTCTGGGCCCTTTCTTATTTGCAATGGTGATGGACAGGTTGACAGCCGAGATCAGACAGGAGTCCCCGTGGACTTTGATGTTTGCAGATGAGAGAGTAGGGAACATGTGGAGGAGACCCTGGAGAGGTGGAGATATGCTCTAGAGAGAAGAGGAATGAAGGTCAGCAGGACTAAGACAGAATATATGTGTGTGAATGAGAGGGAGGATAGAGGAATGGTGAGGATGCAGGGAGTAGAGGTGGCAAAGGTGGATGAGTTTAAGTACTTGGGATCAACAGTTCAGTGTAATGGTGAGTGTGGAAGAGAGGTGAAGAAGAGAGCACAGGCAGGATGGAGTGGGTGGATAAGAGTGTCAGGAGTGATTTGTGACAGATGAGTACCAGTAAGAGTGAAAGGGAAGGTCTATAAGAGGGTAGTGAGACCAGCTATATTATACGGGTTGGAGAGAGTGGCATTGACAAAAAGGCAGGAGTCAGAGCTTGACGTGGCAGAGTTGAAGATGTTAAGATTTGCACTGGGTGTGATGAGGATGGACAGGATTAGGAATAAGTATATTAGAGGGTCTGCCCAGGTTGGAAGGTTTGGAGACAAAGCCAGAGAGGCAAGATTACGTTGGTTTGGACATGTGCTGAGGAGAGATGTAGAGTATATTGGGAAAAAGATGCTAAGGATGAAGCTGCCAGGTAACAGGAAAAGAGGAAGGCCTAAGATAAGGTTTACGGATGTGGTGAGAGAGGACATGCAGGTGGTTGGTGTGACAGAACAAGATGCAGAGGACAGGCAGAAATGGAAACAGTTGATCTGCTGTGGTGACCCCTAATGGAGCAGCCGAAAGAAGAAGAAGAAGAGGTTCATAGGTAGGTACTAAGCTATCTGCCCGAGAGCATTTATAAGCCTAGCCAGAGTGTGTCGGCTTTCACTGCCCCATTGATTAATTAACTGATCCTCTGTCAAGCAGAGCCAATGAAGTCATCCCAGGGGTGTATTTTCTGTTACCCTTCCACTCGTCAAGGTTTCTCTTGAAGAGTGTTAGTGGGGGGCTCTGCCTGATGTAATTTGGAATTTTGTTCCAAAGCATGGGGAGTCTCTGTGACAGGAATCTATCCCTCCAGCATGTTCTAGTTATTGTTGTGGTGAGGTTGAGCTCACTAGAGTGCGTGGCTCACAGTAATTTGGATTTCATTAGGTGGAGCATGTCCATCAAGTCTGAGTTGGAAGTGGCTTTGTAAGTCAGGCAGAGATCACCTCTGAGTAAGCGATATGCCACTGAGTACAGCCAGAGTTTTTTCAGTTGGGCTGCATAGGACATATGTTTGAGGCCAGTAATCCTCTTGGTGAGGTAGTTTTCTTGTCTTTCCAGCTGTTGGAAGTGTCTTGTGAGGTACTTCCCAAATGGGGCATTGTACTCTATGATGGGTCTAATGAGTGATGAGTAGAGGGACACTATAACCTCTTTATTTCTAGATACAAACCCTTTAGTAATTAGATGTGCCACATAGAAAGATTTCCTAACTACTTTGGCAATATGATTGTCAAAGGAGAGATTACTATCTACCTGGGTCCCCAGATCTCTTATTACCTCTTCTGTATTTAGAGGCCTGCCACCTATGTGGTATTTCATGGGTGTTTTGTTTTTCCCAAATGGTATGACTATGCATTTTTTGGCATTTAGCTTGAGGCCATGATTTTGACACCAGGTATCCGTCTCAGTAAGGCCCTTTTGGAGGATGCCCATGTCAGCCAGAGTCAGTTATGGCTCCCAGTTTGCAGTCATCGGTGAACTTGGTTAGCCATAGTCCTCCTGTGTTTGCCTGTACTTCTGAGAAGTATATGCCGAACAGTAGGGGTCCCAGGACCGAGCCTTGCGGGACACCACTTGTGAGTGGTTTAGAGTCGAACCTGGAGCCCACTACTCTTACCGTGTGAGTTCTGTCTGTAAGCCAGTTGGCAGCCCATCTTGTGATGTAGGGGTTTATGTTCAAGCTGGTGAGTTTTTCTGTAATACCCGAGTGGGGAATGGTGTCAAAAGCCTTGGCGAGGTCAAGGTAGGCTGTATGAACCACCTTTCCCTTGTCTATGGCCTTGGTGACTCTCTTGAAGAAGTCAACCAGGTTTAGTAGGCATGATCTGCCCTTAACAAAGCCGAACTTGGTCGGGTCAAGTGTTTGGAGGTTCCCAATGTCTTTGTTAATGAGTTCCATGATGATGCGCTCCATAGCCATGCAGACCAGGCTAGTCAGGCTTATGTGGTGATAGTTACCAGGGTCAGTTGTGGCCCCTCCTTTGTGGAGAGGAATAACCATTGCTGTGCGAGATTCTATGGGCATGTAGCCTGTGGAGAGGCTGAGGTTGAACAGCGTGTTTAGGTGGGGGGTTAGTTTGTTCTGTAGTTCATGCAAGATGCAGCCTGGGACACCGTCTGGTCCCATTATTTTATTAATACTGTTTACTAATTAAGGATTATAAGATATTATATTGATGCATTTTAACAAAGCTACCTCTTCTGTTTGCCATAAGATGTTTTACATCCACATGAGCTAACAGCAACTTAAGACAGGTAATAATAATAATAGAGAGGAATTTGTTATGTACTTAAAAAGAAAAGGGTTAAAACACTGACTTTTTTATAATTTTTTTAGAATTTTTGTAGAAGTTTTATTTGTCTTTAATTTAGCCTATTTTATCATGTGAGTAGGCTTTTTCTTTAATTTAGCCTATTTTATCATGTGACTAGGCTTCTTAACTTAGATTGGATGTTGTTGGGTGATGTATCCCAAGAATGGGTATTTAACGTAGGTAATGAACAATGAATTTTAGTCTGAAGAAGTCTCTGAGAGTGAAGGGAGATGAAAGTGCTAGCTGAAGTCATTGTCTTGTTAATAAAGTGCCGGTAATCCTACAGATACTGCAGTTTATTTTTTATTCAGTTTTCTAACAGTTATTTGCTTTCGCAGTGCTGCTTTTTGCTAATACTGACAATGTGATTTAAATATACTAATGACTAAGCTACAGGGGTTTGCATATCATGAGGTACACATCCTTTCTAAAACTCAAATTTGAATAACAATGTTAACAGATTTGAAGCTCCTCCACAATCTCGGTGTTGTTTTCTGACAATCCCAAAAAGCATACAAATGTTTTCTTGGCCTAGAATAAGAGGGCTTTATTTGTAGAAGTGAAGAAATATTGGCAGAAGTGAAGAAAGACACGTATTTTCAAGAAATCATGAAGTTGTAAGTACAAACGCTTAATTTGCAGTTAGCCAATACCCCAGATGCGTCCACCAGGAATACTATAACTGCAAGGCAACAGCAAAAAAAGGAAGCTCTGGACTTGGAAATTTAAAACATCTTCTTCATGGCAGGTGGAATAGCTGAGAAGAATAGAAAGTGATAGTGTACTACATTTCTATATGTCACTGGGGAAAGCCTTGAAAGCATTTGAATCTTTTACTTTTCATGAAGAGGAAAAAGACAAATCAGCAATAATTAAAAGATAAAATTACTGTGAGCCTAGAAAGAAATTGCATTTTTGCCATTTATTCTTTATAATGGCACTCGGCCTTACAAAGACTATATATGATTATTTTTGTGTTAATAAATGGACCAAAGATTGTGAATTCCGTGAGTTGTCGGATATATCAATAAATGACAGAATACTTTGTGGTATAAGAAATGAGACAGCATGTGCAGAGTATTAAGAGTGGCAGGAATTACCCTATATACAGCTGTGAATATGTTTAGAGTACATAAAGTTTCACATAGTTCAATAGAATTAAAGAAATAGCTGTGCTTTGGATAAAATATGAGTCATTCAACAATGAAAAATGAGAAATAAGTTAATAATGCATTGCAATAGTAATTGATATGAGAAATTAAGCAATGGATTTGTCACTGAAGCATAAACATAAACCAGAAACAGAGCCATGAGGTACACAAAAAATGTTATACAGTAAAAATTAAAAACTCTTGTAGCAGGTTTAGTTATCAGCATATAATGATACAAATCAAAGATTCTTGGTCGATAAAAGTTTATTAAAAAATCTCCATTCTGTTTATGTTAATAATATGTCACTATGAGGAATGAATTCCATGAACTTTTTTTTTGTACATCATCAGCATTGGATATATTCTAGAGAGCTGCTGTTCCTGTGACTGAAGGCTTGGATGATGTTGTAAACATGATATATGATCTACTAGTGTGGAATATGGTACAAACACAGCAGAAAATGATACATCTCTGAAATAGATAAAAACAATTTCAAGTTAAATAGGTGCATATTTAAAACAAATGTGTCACTTCTGAGAAGCATGGATCATAATCTAATGTCAGAGACCAAGACAAAGGAAAAAGAGCAGTAGCACAAACAGAAAAGCAAGAAGACAAACAAAGATGGCAGAAGTTCTTCAACATAATGTAGCATCTTACACAGTTTTGTACCTTCCATGTCTAAAATAAATTTGCCTCCAAGAAAAATATTAGAGTTAGACACACCCTGGGAAATGATCTAAGACTAGGGAAAGATGTTTGAAATAATTAATAACTAATTACAGTAGCAGCAAAAAATGTCTGAACAGTGGTTCGCCGCATACTAAATTGTCTTATATATTGTTTCTCTTTATCCTCTCATTTCCTCCATTGTGCCCCTCTCTTTCTGTATCCTTCCCCCTCCTTCTCTGTCCTGCAGTTTGTCAATTCCATCCTTGCCTATACCAATCATTCTGTTTTAGGTATGTCCACCATGTCACTTTTGGGACGAGCGTGTAGTTCTTCCAGTTCTTCTAATTTTTATACAGTCTCCCTCCATCTATACCTGTCTTTACAAATTCTGACTTTTCTTTTTTCTTTATTTAACTTCTTTGTACTTTTTCATTTTCTTCTTTTCTCCCCAACTATAGTTCATTTCATTCTCCTTCTCCCATATCATAGTGCATCATTCCATCATACTGTTCTCATTTGCTTATCTGATAGCTTTTCTCTATTCCTTACTGCCACCTTCCTCTGTCTGTCCTTTCTTACTTCTTTTTTCCATCTACTAGATTAGGTTACATGTTAGCCCATATGTGGATATGTGTGGGAGTCATCATGCTCTGCTTTTCCTGTGCCTACCAGGTTTGTTGCATTTTATCCCTCTAACTTACCCCTTACTCATGCCAGTCTTCTGTTTCTATTTCCACCTCTAGTCTTTGAATTATCTTGTCCTTTAGGTTCACTGGTATACTCCTTTAAGATCAAGTATATGCTGCCAAAACTATTTAATAAATAATCCTTATGTTTTTCTGAACACACAGTAGGATCATAGGAACTTACTAGGCTAATAGTCCTATGGTCCTTACAAGCCTAACCAAGTTCTACCCTTATTTCCATGATCAGGACCTATTACCCCTGTTCAAGAGGGACACAAGTGGAACCCCCAGGTGAATTTACAGTTTCCCATCCAATCGGCCAGATTGTGCTTGAAGAGGGCCAATGAGGTGCTCTGTTTGACATGAAGTGGGAGTCTGTTCCAAAGGTATGGTAACCTCTGGGAGACAAATCTGTCCTTCAAGCAGGTTCTATTAATGTCACATACCAGGTTAATGTCTTTAGAGTGAGTAATCTGTCTACCATTTGACTTACGGAGATGCAACATTTCTAATAAAGCAAGGTCAGAGATTGCCTTGTATGCAAGACAGAGATCACCTCTGAGTAGTCTCTATGAAACACAATAAAATGAAAGTGATTTAAGATGATCCATATATGGCAGATTCTGAAGACCTAGAATTTTCCTTGTGAGGAACCTTTGTGGTCTCTCCGGTTGCTGCAGGTGCTTGGAATGGTACATACCAAAAGGTGCATTGTACTCAATTATTAGCCTGATGAGGGAAGAGTACAGGGAGGTTATAACTTCTTTTTTTCTGGAGGCAATGGCCTTGTTTATGAGATGAGCAATATAGAATTCCCTTCTTACTACTGTGAAGACATGGTGGTCAAAGGTGAGGTTGCTGTCAACCTGAATGCCCAGGACTCTCACCACTGAGTGCATACTTAAGGTGTTGTATTGATGTGGTAATTAGCAGGAACATTGCCCTTACTGAAAGGGATGATAATACATTTCTTTTGCATTGAGTTTAAGGCCATGACTTTGGCCCCAATCATGTGTTTGTGTAAAACCCTCTTCTTGGATGTTGACATCATTTGGAGATTCTATGGCTGCTCCCAGTTTGCAATCATCAGCAGACTTTGTCAGCCATACACCTTTAGTTTTTGCTTGTACTTCAGAGAAATAGATTCCAAATAGTAGAGGTCCCAGGACTGATCCCTGTGGCACACCACTAGTTACAGCTACTGTTGGAGTTGAATTCCCCCGTTTTGGCTATATAGGTTCTATCAGTGAGTCAGTTAGTGACCCATGTAATGATATAAGGGTTAATACATATCTGGGTGAGTTTGTCAATGATGACAGAGTAGGGGATAGTGTCAAATGCCTTGGCTAAGTCTAGGCAGACTGTATACACAGATTTACCCTTCTCCAGGGCTTTGGTGACTGTCTTGAAGAAGTCCACCAGATTTGCTCCATGGCCTTGCAGATAAGGCTAGTCAGGCTAATAGGTCTATAGTTTCCAGGATCAGTTGAAGCACCACTCTTGTGCAAGGAAATAATGGTGGCCATTTTCCATTCAGCTAAGATGAAGCCGGTGCTTAGACGATGATTGAAAATAGTACCCAATGGTGTTGCTAATTCTTGTTTGAGTCCATGTAGGATGCAGCCTAGGATGTTATCAGGTCCCATAGATGCTGTGTTCCTGGCCTTAGAGAGGGCATTAATGACCTGCTCTTTAGAGATACAAGGTAGGGGCTAGGTGGCAGGGATGTCATGTGGTACATGTGGCGGGGACAGGGGAGTGATGTTTTCACAAAATCTGTCAGCCAATAAGTTAGCTATGTCCACAGGCTCAGTATATGTGGTATCACTAACTACCAGTTCAGCACAAATCTGGATCTTTCCTTTTAGGTTACAGATGTAAATAAAGAATGCCTTATGGTTGTCTTTAGCTGAGTAAGCTAATTTGGATTCATAGTTTGTTTTGGACGACTTCACAAGAAATCTTATTTGCTTGTTTAAGCTGATGAGGGAGTGTTTCCAGTTTAGGACTCACTCCCTCTTACTCTTAAATAGCAATTTCTTCCTCTTATTGTAGGGCATTTTTAATGGCAGTTGTCCACGAGGCAGGTTTGCTCTTCCTTGAGGAGCTTGTTTTGGTCATATTAGGTACGGCCAAGTCAATACAGGTGTTTGTGTAAAGCATTGGTGTAGAACATGGCATAATTGCCAGTTCCATCTGAGTGGGGAGGTGCAGAGAAGCCATTTACACCATCCTGTAAGAGGTTATAATTTGCTTTGGAGAAGTTTTTTAGTTTAGTTGTTGCAGGGAGGAGAGTGTCAGGTGTGATAGTTACTTCAAATGATAATGATTTGTGGTTAGATTTCACCAGGGAAGACCTCACAGTGGAGTTGTTACAGTGGTTCCCTCATATTGGTAAGCATAAGATCTAGGATGCTGGCACCCATTGTGGGGGTGTCAAACAACTTGTCCAGGGCACTGGAGTTAACAAAGTCGAGGAGCCTTTGGGCAAGTGAATTTGAGCATGAGAAATTTGCCCAGTCAGTGGATGGGTAGTTAAAGTCACCCAAAACCATCGTGTTTGGATGTATCTTGATAGACTCAAGTAGATCCAAATAAGCAGAGTGGGTGTCCTAATTCATGGAAGGGGTCTTGTAGCTGGCAATGACTTGAATAGGTGTTCTACCAACAGTTAATTGCACCTGAAGTATCTCCATGGAATCATGCTGTTTGACCAATCTGGAGGTGCATTTCTCTTTAATGAAAATTTATACACTGCCTCCTTTAGTTTTCAAGTCTTCAGTTTGTGGTCTCATCATTTGGAAGGAGGTGTAACCTGGTATGGCTGGGGTGCTCTCCAAAGCCTTGAACCAGGTCTCTGTGACTGCACATATGTCTGCTTCTTCCAAGGTGAGGACTGCTTCCAGTGAGTGCAGTTTTTCATTAAGACTCCTAGCATTTAGCAGCATAACCTTGAGGTTGTTTTTAGATGGGGGTTTTACATCAGGAATTCTGTCCTTGAGGCACTGGCTAAAAAAGGCAATATGGGGGTGGCAAGAGTCTTAGCCAGTAGCCGAAATCCCAGGGGTGACAGATGAAGATCATCTCTGACAAAGCATCAAGGTCTATTGATCATGTCATCCCAGGCTGGCAGATATTGGTTCCCCTTAGAATGATACCAGAAACTAAGCCGATTATTGAAGTCAATCATTTTCTGTTTGTATTGAGGCATCATTCCAGGTGAATGTAAAATGCTGCTGAAGGCAAGGGACATACCTGCTTGAGACACATAGTCCAAGAGCTCAGTCATGTCTGTCTTTATATAGTCCAGAGACGTATATCTCAAGTCATTCACACCAACATGGACTATGCCGGAGTCGTAAGAGTACCTGTTGCTGAGAGACTTGAGTGCATATGTGACATGGTGTATACTGGCACCTGACAGACAGCTAACCATGATCTTTTCCTTATCCAGCCTGGTGAATCACCTGTGACTAATATGTTTGGTTTTATGGTTTGCCTTAAGGGCTTGACAGGTGAGACACTGGTAAGTGAGCTGTTATGTATATATCACTGCTTGCATCTGGATTACTAAGCTGATATAAGTATATTTTTGCCCTTGTTGTTTCAGTGATATTTTATATTCAAATTTATCACTGCTTGTACTTGTTAAGTAATCCCATCTGCTTGTTACTGCACTTCCTTTTCTGTTCTGATTCTGTCTCCATTTTGTCCCACCTGCCCAGTTGTTGTTGTGTTCTTAAAACTTGGTGGCTTTTGAGTTGCCCACCTCTACTATAAATTTGATATTGGACACTCCTCCCAGTCCCATCACATCAGTTCATTCTATTGAGTACAGTGAGATCACTTGGGAAGGCCCACCCCCTTATTTTCTTAACCTTAAGTTATTGTCTACTTCCCCCTTTCTACTTAGAAAAAAAAACTTTCGTTTTTACTATATTTGTATCTTTTCCCACTCTGTTACTTTATTTTGCTTTTGTTGCTTGTTCTTAAAAGTGTGATTTCCCTGTAGTATGGGAGAAAGTATTTATCATATGCCTACTTGGATGTTTTCTATGTTAGAATAAAGCTTTTTATGGATCATGGAGAAACAGGCCTGTAGAAGTCACGTTGAAAAAAGTACTGAATTATTTTAAATTTTACAAAGCATTCTCAACTGAGTGATCTGTCTGGCATTCATGTATTGCCTCTGAATTACGTTTCCTTTGAGTTGTGAACAATTACTTGATGGCACAAAAACTGTTACTACTACAAGCCAGTGTTTGAAAAAAATATTATGATGGTGTAGCATGAAGGACCTGAAAAGCTAAATGCACGTGGTGGAACTTAGCGATGATTTTGATGCTGCTAGAGAAGATTAGGCAATGCATGCTGAGGGTGTAGAGCTGTACATTCTAAATACAGGAACTCTTGTGCCGTTAAATACAATGGGTGCTAAAAATATAGCAGTGTGTCTGAAAATGTCATTCATACAAATAGTAGGGACCTTACAGATGAGTTTGTATATAAAATACTTGGTAATTTCCACATATCTTTGGTTCTATAAGAGTAATCAACTGAGACATAAATGCCTTTTGGAGTACATGGCAAAACAGAATAAACTGGCTGACGATTGTCTGCTGCATTAAATCCTACCTGATTCTGTAAGATATAGCTATTGTTAACTGACAGACAGCATTGTGTTAGATAAGTAAAGTTCATTCAGATTTCCTGCCTGTAATACACGGTGCTCCCCAAGGATCGGTTTAGGGCTCAATACTGTTTAATCTATTTTTTTTCTAGTATTCCAAGGAACACCAAATTCTGGGTCCAAAAATATGCTGAAGATTGTAAAACTGGTTTTATAATGCAAATTAAATCTGATGCTAATTATTTTTTTTTTCAATAATTTTTATTTTTATTTTTACATTAATAAATGTCACAAATAAAAAACATCTTACAACATGACCGTGTATATATATATATATATATATATATATATATATATATATATATATATATATACATACACATACATACATACACATACATACACATATATAATATATATATATATATATATATATATATATATATATATATATATATATATACATACATACATACATACACACATATATACATACATACACATACACACATATACATATGTTATACATTGATGTCAAATACCACAGGATATAGGTCATACAACATATCTATTTACACTATGTAAATAGATGCTTTCATTGTTAATTCCACAGTTATATAGACAGTATATACATTCATAACATCCAAGTTATTATTTAATATATGAACTTGTATGTGTTCTTTGGTTCCATTATAGTGTATTTCTAAGTTGCTGTGAGATGAATTATGCTAATATGATGTTAAAGGTTTGTTCCCAAATTTCTCTGGATTTCATGTTTTTGTTTCTTTTATCTATTACTATTTTATGAGCTAAAAGGTGTTGTATAGCTACTTGTTTAAAACCCTCCCAAGAGATATTTATCGTATCTAGCCATTTAAAAGCTATATACAGTTTCATTAGTAGGAAAATTGTTAAAAGTGTATTTGCTTGTTTTCTTGGGATGTTGGGTGGGAGAATGTGTAACAGAGTGAATTCCCAAGTTAATGTTGATGTTTGATAACCCGTTTTTTTGTAATTGTACCTTGAGAGAGTTCCAGAGTTTATATACATATTTACAGCTCCAAAATACATGGATTAAGTCAGCTATCTGGTCCCTACAGTGTGGGCAGAAAGGTGATTTTGATGTGTTAAATTTGTGTAGGATTGCAGGTGTAAAATAAGCATTATTATTGATCATGAGCTGAGTGTATGCTAACTTTTTGAGGGGTAGAATCTTCAGTGTTAGATTGATTGTCTGGCTTATTTGCTGATCATCTATGGATGGTTTAATTTTTCTCCAGTAGTTAGAGAAGAGGAGGTCTTTCTGGTATTTGATTTCATTTATCATTTTATATGAATTAGTAATAGTTTTCTTTGTTGTGGTAATAGTTTTCCAAAACCTGCTACAAGTTTCTATGTCACTATTGGTCATAGTAACATTTTGGAGATAACTGGAACACAGTTCTTTGATTTGTCTTAGGATTATTATGTGTGATTTAGGGAGGTTTAATTTGGTCCTCATTTCTTGTATTGAACAGTTAAGGTAGGGATAGATATCTTGGATTGCTTTATCTTTTAGTCTGGGAAAAGGGACTAAGTCCAGCATCTTATTGTTTATTTTTAAATTTGGGTTTTTATGAAGGGGTTGCAGTATTGTCATGGCATGTCTAAGGTTCAAGAATTGAAAGAGTTTTTGTGCTAGGTTGATAGAATGTTTTAAGGGCTCTATAATGTTATAAGTTTGTATTTCTTTCTGCTTCAGGAATGTAAGTGCTTTGGGATTGAAACCTAGAGCTTTAATATATCTATAATCTATTGTCACCCAGAGAGGAGACCAATTTTCCATTGACGGGTTATGTTCAGCTATTCTCAATATTCTGTTAGTGTTAATGATCGAGTAGTACATTTTAAAATCTGGTAGATTTAGTCCTCCTTTGCTTTTGGGGAGTGTTAATTTTGGATAGGAGAATCTGTTTTTTTTTTGGGTTCCCATATAAATTTTGCTAGGAAGGTATGAATTTGTTTGAAGAATTTATTATGTATTGTTGTCTGTGATGTCATGAATATATACATTAATCTAGGTAAAATGTTCATTTTGAGTATTGATACTTTGGCCAAGAATGGTAGTTTTAGGTTGTTCCATCTTTTGCAGTCTTGCATTATATTTTGCCATTTAAGGTTTACATTGTGTTGGTAGAAGTCTTTGTTACTCTGGAAAAAGGTGATTCCCAGGTATTTAGTTTCTTCTTTAATTTTTATTGTGTTTAACAATGGTATTAGTGAGATGAGTTTGGGTGTTTTTAGGGGGAAAATATTTGTTTTATTAAGGTTTAGATTGTAGTTTGACATAGTCGAGAAATGTTCAATTGCAGCTATTATTTTGTTTATATCTGAATTTGGTGTAGTGCAGTATATGTTCAGATCATCTGCAAATGCAGTGAGGTATATTTTGAAGTTGTGTATTGATGGAGGATTGTGATATGTATTTTGTTTAATGTATAGCAAGAGTGGTTCTAGGTATAGGTTAAACAGGAAGGGTGATAGTGGGCATCCTTGTCTTGTTCCATTTTTTATTAGGATCCTATTTGACCAAGTTTTATTTATATACAGAGATGTGTATGGGTTGCTATAGAGAGTTTGGATGATCTGAATGAAGTTATTGGGTATATTAAAGTAGGGTAGTGCTTGGAGTAAGAATTCTAGATTAAGCCTATCAAATGCCTTGTGGGCATCCACTAACATTGTGTAGATGTTGATATTGTATCGGTTAGCGTAGGATATTAGTGCATCTAATGTTAATGTATTGTCACTAGTCTGTCTATGTGGTGTAAAACCGGATTGTTCTGGGGAGAGGATTTTTTCTATCAGATTTTTCATTCTGTTTGCAAGTATAGAGGTAAATATTTTAGTATCCATATTTAAGAGGAAGATGGGTCTGTAGCTGTCGGGGTTTTTGGGGTCTGTGTGTTCTTTTAATATAAATATAGTTTTAGAGGCATTAAAGTGGATATCATTTATTTTATAGTTTATTATGTAATTCAGTGTATAGTATAGTAGTTTGGCTATCAAGGGGGAAAATGCTTTGTAAAATTCTGATGTGAGTCCATCCGAACCCGGAGCCTTATGCACTTTTAAGTGTTTGATTGTTGTAATAATTTCACTGATGGATATCGGCTCAGTTAGTTTTTTTTGTAGGTCTAAATTGAGTTTAGGGAATTTCAGTTTTTGAAAAAAAAAGAGTTCTATCTTCCTTTGAGGTTTGTAGTATTTGTGCTCCATATATTTGAGAGTATATTTGTTCAAATGTTTTAATAATGTCTTCATTTTTGTGTAGTTTTGTCTCTGTAGTTTATTTCTGATATATTGGAGGCATTTTTGTGTTGGCAGATAATTCTGGCCAGAGCTCTAGATGGTATTTGAGCTTCTTCTGCGTAAGTGGCTAACATTCTGGCTTCATAGAAAGATAGGTTCCTGGTTTCTAACATATATAGATCCCTTTGCAGTTTTAAAAGTTCTGCTTCTGTTTGGTTCTTAGGGTTATTTATTAGTTCTTTTTCAAGATGCTCTATTTTCCCTTTCAGTATATGCTCCTCTTTCAGTTGTATTTTTTTATAGTATGCTGCTTTTTTGATAAACAATCCTCTAATGTGTGCTTTGGTTGCAGCCCATTCTATGTCAGTTGGTACTTGGGAGTTAGTGATATTTGTAAGAGCTATTTTTAGTATTGCTTCTGTTTCTTTTATTACATCCATTTTGGAAAGTAAATTAGGGTTTAATGACCAATTATGACCCCTATTCTCTAAATATATCTTTTTGTCCTAGTTAATGTTCAGTGTGATTTTGGAGTGATCTGAAAAGAACCTGGTATGTATAGTTATTGTTGGGTCCATGTTAATGAATATGTCAGAGATTAAGAAGAAGTCTATCCTTGACCACATTTTGTGGCATTGAATAGAATGTGAATTTCCCTGTTTTATCTGCACTGTTCCCATGTTTAAAAGGGTCATATAGTTTGAAATCTTGTTTGAGTTCATTAAGGGATAATGTGGCTTGTTTATTATGTGATTTGGTCAGATTAGATTTATCCTTTTCTGGGTTTTGATATGTATTCCAGTCACCTCCAATTACTAGGTAGTGATCTTTAAATTGGTTTAAGGTTGGGTATAATGACATAAAAAAGTGTTGTTGGTTATTGCAGGGTGCGTAAACATTAAGTACCATTATAGGTTTTGGTATTGTAGGACTATTAAATGTTACATAGCACCATCTTCCCTCCTTGTCAGCTTTGGTTTTAAGTATTCTTTCCTTAAATTGGTTTTTAATTATTATGGCAGGCCCAGCACTGCTTGTTTTCCCCTCTGAAGCTATGACTTGACTTATCCATTTCTTTCTGCTAATTTCTGCCCATTGATCTGCAGTCAACTGCATTTCTTGTATTAGTATGAGGTTGGCTGTGGTTTTTAATGTAAGGTGTAAGAATAGTTTTCTTTTCTTCTTGTTTTGGAGCCCTTTAACATTCCATGATTCTATTTCCCACATTTATTTATTAGGTGTATTCCTTAGATATGCCATGTATATTAGTTTTGTTTTGTTAGTTTTGTATGTGTTACTGTGTGATGGTTTAGGAAAGCATCTATTTATCCCTGTCCCTACACTGTGCCTAACCACTATATCCCTGGACCAGGAATAATCAGGGGGGGAGGATGAAGGTTCATTATATGGTTTAACTTTACGTCTAATCTTGGAATGTGTTTTCTTTTTAGATATAGATTTACTCCATAGTATCCCCCCTGTGTTACTATAAACAATGTGGACAAAGCTGAACAAACTAGTTCCCTCAACAAACACTGCTACTTAATATTCCTAGCCTCTTCCAACATATTATTTATACAGTGATGGTATTGTATTTAAGGTACAGCATGTATTGTTTTTATCTTGTGACTAATTCTTTCTAATAGTATTTTTAAAACAGCATATTAATATACATTCCTCAGTAAATTATAGCAATATATGTGCCATAGTAATATTGTTAAACAATCAATCTTGTCATTTTTACATTTTTCTCTCATTTGACTTCTTTTTCCTCCCCTTTACTTATTCAGGTTTCGGCCTTCTTTGGTACCTATAGTGATGTTTTTCCACATCAATCTGTGTGGGTTATAAAATATATACTTGGCACCTATTTAACAGAAGTAGGAAATATAGAGATACAAAAAAAAAAAAACAAAAAAAAAAAGAAAAACAGCTTAGCCAAACAGTCCTTCTGCTGTAGTTGACATATTAAGGCTATATTTACATTATCCCAGGATTGTTAGGTTATTTTACTCATTTCCTGAGATTACTTCTCTCCAGGATCTTTTAACACATTTCTAGTATTTACATAAAACATTTAACAATTTTCCCTTTTTTTCCCAATATTAATCTATGAGCTAGCATAATTCTGACAGTTCATTTCTTGCCTATTATTTAAGGCTGGAGTTTCATTTACCTACACAGTACTGGGTGTACTGTTTTAGTGAATGGTACAGTTCAACAGTACCTTATTTCTTCAAGGTTTTGCTTGCAGGTTGGTTGACATCTATGGTGCAGCTTTCTTCTTTTAGCTGGTGCAGATCAATTTTCATTTTTCAGGCAGTAAAATCCTTTGGAGCTTGCTGAAATCCATTTTGTCTGACTGTTCTTAATGAAGCCATCAAAAGCCTAGGGGGACTGAATTTGCAAGCCAATATCCGAGATGGGAACTTCCTTCCTATATTCGTGCATTGGAAACAGCAGTTCATTTTTGTTTCCCACCCAGGCTGTACTTCCCTTTCCTGTGTTCCTCATGGCTCACATCAATGACCCAAGGGCCTAGACAGCAAGGGGAAGATTTCAGAGTTGGATCTCAGCTAGAGTGCTCATGAATGGGGTCATTTTTTCATCCAAGGGACCTTTATCTTTTTTTTGTGGATTTATTTCACTTCTGAAGGTGGAATTTGCTTGAAAACAGCCAGGAATATCTCTTTTGCCTCTTTGGGGTTAGCAACCATGTATTTAACCTCTTTGATGTAAAAGATTAACTGATTTGGATATTTCATCTGGAATTTGATTTTTTTTTTCTATTAGGAACCTGCAGTATGGATATAGTAGTTGTCTTGCTTGTCTTATTTGTATTGGGAGGTCTTGAGCAAAGGAGATTTTATTATTATTCCAGGTGAGTATGCCTTTTTTCTTTGCTGCCAGCATGATTTTATTTACATCTTGGTAGTTTAATATTTTAATATAGACAGGTCTTGGTTTCAGTGATGTTTGCATTTCCCTGAGGGCTCTGTGGGCTCTCTCTATTGTTATTTGCTACATTTCTTCAGATTCCTCTAGGAGGGAATTTATTATTTGCTTGATTGTTGGTATTAGATTGTTATGAAGTACAGTTTCAGATATTCTTCTGATGATGATATTGTTCCTTCGAGATCTTGCTTCCAGGTCTGTTAATTTTGCTTGTAAGTTTTGTATTTCTTTGTCATGGGCATCAGTTTTTTGAGAAATAGAGTCTATTTTTATTTCATTTTCTATTATTTTGGACTCAGATTTTTCCATTCTGGATATTATTTGGCTGAATGAGTCACCAAAGGTTTGAAATTGTAATGATAAGTCCTTTAATGCTTGCTGGATAGGTAATAAGGCAGATTTTATGTCTTCCAGATTAGCTGGCTGGTCTGTCTTGTATTTGTTTGTATTTTTAGAGTTGTCAGTTTGTTTAGTTGTCTTTTGTCTTTTTGAAGTTGTGTCTTTCTCAGGTGAGGCTAGTACTGAGAATTTGGTCTTAGTTGTTGTTGTTTCCATATTATTTTCCTCTTTTGACATCTTGCTGTATAGTGTTTTACCAATCTTGCAGTCAGATGCAGGGCCTTAGTAGCACATTGCTTAAGCTGTTATTCAAAAATCTTAGTTAATCCTGCTGTTTCTGAGCTGAATCTGTCACTTTTTCTTCCTCTTTTGTTTGCTGGATGATATTAGCAGTAAATATCTACAGTTATTTCTGTATTATTAATTCTGCGTTGCCTTCTGGGTTTGTTTTAATCCAGGGTATATCAAGACCTAGGTGATAGCAGTGCTCACAGAACAGCGACCATTTTGAACTCCTGATACTAATTATTTTAATACTTATTTGTGTCTGATTAGTAAATGGGCACAAGATACTGGACTAAAATTTAACTTGGATAAGTACAACATTATGTATTTCTCAAAATTCAAAAATTTCCCATCTATTTGACAGGCTTATTACTAGTAGAGGCAAAGAAATATAAAATCTTGACATTACTATAGTATCTGACTTAATATTGGCTTTTAATATATTTTATAATACTTATGACTACATATTTGTAATACCACATGTATTTTTTTCTTAATTAGATCAAAATATCCTATCTTCAATAGATTTAATATCAAAATGAAACCTCTTTTTTAAAATATGAGCGTCTTAGTGCTCTGTGCAGGCAGGGAATAAATTATAGCAGCTGTTTTTACATTTGTAGCAAGTAGTTTGCTAAGGTTAAAAAGGAATCTATTTCAGGAATCTACCATACCAGAAAAATGGGGTCTAGATTAAATCATCGAACGCTTAGAAAAGCGAACAATGATTTATCAACCCCATGTGAGCAAAAGCTATCAAACTCAAATGCTTAGAACAAGGGAAAAATCGCTGTTCCAAAAAAAAAAAAAATACACTTAAAACATAACATAAAGTGGGGGGCTTCACCCCCTACACCCCTATACTTAAATATACCAACTCCAAGATCGCACTACAGTGACGAAAACAGAAAAGTAATGGACTTGGCCAAGCGATTTCTTTCCCAGGCAAAGAATTTGCTTATATGCCGCTTCGTCATTTTTCCTTTTCGTCTTTTCAAGTTCAACCAAGATGCATTTGAAAGAATGTGTCTTCGGTCATCTAATAGGAACCCGAAATATGGAAATCCTTCTATATCATTCCTCTACACAAAGGTGGCAACTCTGTTGAACCTGCTAACTATAGACCAATCGCTATTCTCTCACCGTTCTTGAAGATCCTTGAAAAATGTATACATACTCAACTACTGTCCTATTTCATTTACGAAAATCTCCTCACTCCCTCACAACATGGTTTCTACCCTAAACACAGTACCTCGACTGCCTTACTATCCTTTACTCAAAAGGTTGCAGAAGCTAGGGATAACAACCTCCTTGTCTCCTGTCGATTCCTTGATCTCTCTAAAGCCTTTGACACTGTGTCAAATACCATCCTTCTCAACAAACTCTCAGACCTAAACCTCTCTCCTTCTACTCTTGGCTGGTTCCAATCCTACCTTACTGGCAGAAAACAAGCTGTTAGATGGCAGCAAGCTTTCTCACCCTTCCTTGCTCTTCAAACAGGAGTACCCCAAGGCTCTATACTTGGACCTCCTTTCCAACATTTCTACCAACAACCTGCATTCATCCTGCAGTCTCTTGTCTGTAATACAATACACAGAAGATTCTACTCTCTTATCTATCTCCAATACTATCTCTGAACTACACACACTAACACAGAATACCTTTATGTCTGTTGAAAAATTGCTCAGAAATAATCAACTAATTCTTAACCCTAAGAAAACTCAACTCCTTCTCTTCCTACCTCAGACATTCTCTCACCTTAAATCTAATTTTATTCTTTCCTCCCTAGATGGCACCACTATCTCCCCTGCCTCACATACCAAACTCATTGGGGTAATAATTGATGACCGACTAAAATTTGACTGGCACATACAACAGGCCATCAAAAATAAACCACCAAAAACTTGGACTGCTTTATAGGAACAAAATATTCCTCACTACTGCCACTAAACACACTCTTGGACAGGTATTTCTCTTACCTAGTCTTCTATATGCTTCCCCCATCCTTACCAATATCCAAACTACCTCAATGCAGAAACTGGAACAAACATACAACAAAATTGCCAAATTTATTCCAAACCAGCCACTCTCTTCACATCACTGCCTCTCACTAAACAAACTTCAGTGGCTGGAATTTCTGCAACTTCTCCTACAATCACAACTCCACACTACCTTTTCCATACTCAACAACCCCTCTGCCTGCCCTGCTCTCACCTCCCATGTTACTCTCTACTCTCCCCCTGGCCTCTCCAGAGTGCTAGTCAGCATCTTTTCTCAGTTTATAAACCCAAAAGGAATATTGGCAAACTACTTTACAAACACTCTGTCTCGTTAAATTGGAACAAACTCCCTCTCCATATTAGATCCAACCTTTCCTATCCCTGTTTTAAAAAGGAGCTTAAATCCCGCCTACTAAACTTGAAATTATGCGGTTGCCTTGAGCACACATAGTCTTAGTCTGACCTACTGTATAACCTATTTATCTTTTTTCCCCCACTTCCTATCAATGTCTATATGTTGTTCTTCCTTTGAACGATTATCTTTTTATTTTTACTCTCATATGTAGTACATTTTGACCACTGCTATCAGTGCAACCATTAATGTTCATAACTTTTTTCTTTTGTTTTTCTCTTTATAATTAATTTTGTATTTGCATTGTTGTTTTTAATAGTTTTTGTTCTGTATGTTTACCTTTGCTTATGTTTGCTGGGCTCTTTCCCCTTGAGTCTCCACTGAAAATGGGTTGCTTACTATCAATGCAATGCAAATAGCTAATAACCTTTTCTTTTTACAATTATTTTGTATTGTGATTGTTATTTAATATTTGTATATTGTCACTTTATCTTTACTTATGTTTGCTGGGGCTTTTCCTCTTGGGTCTCCATTGAAAATGGGTTTGTTTTCAAACTCAGTTGGACTAACTCAGTTAACAAATGTGAAATAAATAAGTAAAGGAGAATTTTTTTAAAAAAATAATTCATGAGCGCTGTAGTGCAACATGCAGACAGGGTATAAACTAGATCTAACTTTAATAAGAACGTCGCTTACAATGTATCAATCAGTTTATTACAGTGAAGTGCTGTTTTGTTTTTGTTTTGCTCTTCACTTGATGAGCTGAGGGGGGTGGGGTGCTGGTTGAAAGTACCTGCTCAAGGCACTGGTTGAACCAGCTATGCTTCTGTATAATAGTATATTTCTCACACGAAAACTCAATTAAATATTTTAGAAGGTGTTCAGAGTTAATATAGTAAGAGAATTCTATCATTAAGTAATTTAGATTACAGGAATAGATGTAAGTATTTAAAACTGTTTTTTTCTGCTACAGGCACACTCAGGATAAATCGATGCTGGTATATAACACATTTTACAACCTTGTTTTACAGCTAATGTACAGCAAAGAAGTCTTTTTTAACTGTCCATAGATTTTTTAGACACTATAATACAAAATATGTGTCAAAATCAGGAAGATCTAGTACTAGAATTCATATGTTAAAGTCAAAATCAACAAACTATGGAATAAAATCCTGATCTGGATAAGGAGATCTAAAAATTTGGAGACTTTTAAATCAAACCTGAGCCTGTGAAAAAGCCTTTGAACTATTTCTTGTGGAATCAGTGTTCCTTGATGACCATGAACTCATAACACACCCCGTTCAGAATGTACCATACAAAGCAGCTGCAGAAACTGGAGTGATCTCAAAGGTTTCTTACAAAGAAGGTCAAGAAGCTCCAGCATGTACCTTACACAGACCGACGAAAGTCACTGTCACTATACTTTCTGTCATATAGACTTCTAAGGGGAGACTTTGCCTTTTTTAGGCAAGGTTCAAATGACAAATTCACCACCCTAACAGGTACAGGCAAGAAGAATCTGAGGGTATTGCTACTCAGTGCTAGAAGTCTAAACCTCAAAATGCACTCTCTCGAGGCACTCCTTAAAATGGAGAACATCGACATCTGTGCAGTGACAGAGACCTGGTTCAAGGCTCCAGAGAGTACCCATGCATTACCAGGCTATAATTCATACCACACCTTTCGGCCACCTAACCTGGACCGAAAAACTAAAGGCAGAGGCGTGTCCATATTCATTAAGGATATCCACACCTCCAGGCTAGTTGCTCAGCATAATGCATCCAAGATTATCCAAGTGCAACTAACTCTGGGCAAGACCGCAATCCAAATTGTAGCTTGCTACAGATCCCCCACCATGCCCCAGGATTCCTACTCCTCATTTCTTAATACACTGAAAAATATTAGGGTACAACCTAACACCCTAATAATGGGTGACTTCAACTACCCTACCATTAACTGGGAAAACTACTCCTGTACCAACTCTTGTGCTCAACGTTTTCTGGAATTCATAAATTCCAATGCCATGGATCAACTTATCCACACCCCCACCAGGGGCAGCAATATCCTAGACCTGGCTATTACCAACATGGACAAATGGTGTTCCACACCAGAGGTCAATTCCTCATTGGTCAGATCCAACCATAAGCTAATCACCCTAGACATCCACATCCCTCCCCCACCCCCCATTAGGGAAACCACAGTAAAAATTACTCCAAAGCCATCTTCATGCTTCTTAAGACAGAAGTGGCAAACTTCACGACACCCATGCTGACGGACAATAGAGGTATGACTGCTGAATCCTACACAAATGCACTTTATAAGCACTTACATGAGTGCATGGATCATGCAATCCCTAACAGAACCAAGATGCTATCCTCCAAAAAAAGGAAGCCAATCTGGTGGTCCCCTGCCATAAACAAACTCTACAACAGAAGAAAGAAACTGTTGCAAAAAAGAGTAAAATCCCATGATTGGAGAAACTCCCTGGTCAGCTTCAGTAAGAAGCTGAGATCCCTCATAAAATCCTCCAAAGCTAGTTATGAAAACAAAATCGCCACTGACTCTAAAGACAACCACAAAGCATTCTATAGCTATGTCAAGAATCTCAATGGCCACACTCAGATCTGCTCTGAGTTACAGCACAATGGCACTAAATATACAGAACCAACGGATATTGCCAACATCCTGGCAGATAGGTTCAGTGCTAACTTTACCCCTCTGTCATCCCCTAAAGGGTCCATCTCTATACCAGAAGAATGCAAAGTTCCTGTAATCACGGCTGCACAGGTAAAAAACACACTATTCAAAGCCAAGAACACAGCATCCATGGGACCTAACAACATCCCAGGCTGTGTTCTACATGAACTACAGAACGAACTGGCACCCCACCTAAGTACCATGTTCAATCATAGCCTCACCTCAGGCTATGTGCCCACTGAATGGTGCACAGCAACAGTTATCCCACTCCACAAAGGGGGAGCCACCACAGACCCTGGAAACTACCGTCCCATTAGCCTAACGAGCCTGGTCTGCAAGGCTATGGAGCGTATCATCATGGAACTTATAAACAATGACATTGGTAATCTCCAAACTCAGGACCCCACCCAGTTCGGGTTTGTAAAAGGCAGATCATGTCTCCTAAACCTGATAGACTTCTTTGAAGCAGTCACCAAAGCCGTAGATGAGGGTAAGGTGGTTCACACAGCCTATCTAGATCTCGCCAAGGCTTTTGACACCATCCCCCACTCTGGAATTATAGATAAACTCACTAAACTAGGTATAAATCCCTATGTCACAAGATGTATTGCCAACTGGCTCACTGACAGAACCCACACTGTGAAAGTAGCAGACTCCAAATCCAGCTTCAGACCAGTGACAAGTGGAGTACCACAGGGTTCAGTCCTGGGAACTCTCCTGTTTGGTATCTACTTCTCTGAAGTACAGGCCAACACAGAAAGTCTTTGGCTAATGAAGTTCGCAGTTGACTGCAAACTAGGAGCCATAATCAAAACTCCAAAAGATGTGGACATCCTACAAGAGGGCCTTGCTGAGACAGATGCCTGGTGTCAAAGCCATGGCCTCAAGCTCAATGCCAAAAAGTGCATTGTCATTCCTTTTAGTAAAAACTCAATACCCATGAACTACCACATAGGTGGTAGTCTACTTAACACCGAAAGTGTGATAAGAGACCTTGGGACACAGGTGGACAGCAGTCCCTCCCTTGATAATGACATTGCCACAGTAGTCATGAAATCCTTCTATGTGGCACACCTCATCACAAAAGGTTTCTCATCCAGGAAAAAAGAGGTCATTGTTCCCCTCTACTCATCACTCATTAGACCCATTATAGAGTACAATGCCCCTTTTGGTATGTACCTCACAAGACATCTACAACAACTGGAAAGGCCACAGAAATACCTCACAAAGAGGATTACCAGCCTCAAAGAGATGCCCTATGCAGACCGTCTCAAAAAACTGCAGCTTTACTCCGTTGCATATCGCCTACTCAGAGGCGAGCTCTGCCTAACACACAAAGCTATGTCATACCCAGAGCTTTTAGACATGCTCCACTTAAAGAAATCCCAATCCCTATGAGCTACACACTCTAGGGACCTAAACCTTGTCACCACAATAAACAGAACATGCTGGAGGGATAGATTCCTGTCCCAGAGACTTCCCATACTCTGGAACAAACTACCTATCTATATCAAACAAAGCTCCTCATTAGCACTGTTCAAGAAAAATCTTGATGACTGGATGGGAGATAGGAAATTTACCCCGGGGATCACTTCTGTGGCTCTGCATGACAGTGGCACAGGAAAATAATTTTCTTGGGTAGCAAAAGCCAGGGTACCTTTGGCTAGGCTTATATAGGCCCTAGCCTAGGGCCAATAGCCTAGTACCTACCTATGAACCTATGAACTTATGCCTGGTCTGCAAAGCAATTCAAGACCCAAACCTAATGAACTTGATGCATATCAGTAAATTAAATGGGACTAGGGCTACCCATTCCAAGGATCTAAATATGGCCTGCAACTTAAGTAGGACATGCTGGGGGGACAGATTTATCTTCCAGTAAATGCCGCATCTTTGGAACAGGCTACCTATTCATGTGAAACAGAGCAACTCTATGATACTGTTCAAGAGGAACCTGGACGAGTGGAAGGGACACTGCAAATTCTTACCAGGTATAATGCCCACAACCCTCCTGGACATAGGCAGTCATCACTAAATGCAATCCAGTGTACTGACTAGCATTTTCATGGTATTGCATTGGGAAGAACCAACTAGACATAAAATGACCCCTTGGTAGATAGCCTAGCGATCTCCTATGATCCTAAACTTATGAATTTATGTGCACAACATACCTTGTGTACTTGACTTCTTTGCTTTCACAATAAAACATTCATAAATACATTGAGTCTACACTTGCCCTTTAGTCATTCTTTTTATCCTTCATAGCTTTGCAGTGTGGAGACGCATATGCTGACAAACTTGTGTATATGACATATTTGTCTCTAATATGAAATTCTGTAATAAGAAATGTCAGATTGCAAATGCTTAATTGCTCAAGCTGAAGCCCTACATACAACATATAAATCAATGGACTCTTCACTAACAATTTTCTTATGCAGTGATCAAACCTTGTATTTATCACAGCCTCCACAGCCCTGATCATACACACATAACATTAGGAAAAGGAGGAAGTCCCCAAAGCAGTGGACAAAACCCTTGAACAACTCTGTCCTTTATGTCTTCTTGACTGAGCAGATGGGACTCACTATTTAGATCTTTAAGCACCATATGGGTAAGCTGTTGAATTCCTCCCTTTTATATTTTGATTTAATGGAAAATAGCAATATAAGCATGAATATAAGTCATTCCTGTACACCATTAATTTAAGTTTTTTTTTCAAATACTCACATCATTTACTTGGAATTGGCCTTATTGTCTCTGAGGCAACATCTCTGAGCTCCATTTATTTATCATATTTTAAGAATGAATAATGCTTTGATTATTTTACTTTAGTGCTGTCATACAACATTGCCATACTTATCAGCTGTGGTAATTTCCTGAAAGTAATATTCATGACTGCACATTTGTAAAAGTATGTGTATTTTTTTCTTAAATAGATTAAAATATCCTATCTTCAATAGATTTAATATCAAAATAAAACCTCTCAGGGGCTCAGTATAGCATATCTGTATCCTCAATGGACTAAAAACAGTGACCTGGTCTGTTTTTGGTTCATGTAGGAGAGATGTTGAGGTACATCTCTTTCACTCAGTGATGCTGCTTGACTTTAATATTTCATTCCTCCATGGTAAAAAGGTTTGTCTGTCCTCATTTTTAAATGTGAAATTGTTTGGTCATCACTTTCAGGAACTCATAGCGGTCATTTGTCTCATCTGTAATCCCTCTTGAGGTGTAAAACTGTTCAGACATCAATTCTGGATGACTTTAATCATCTATCTATTTTCTATTTACTGGTCTTCCCATAAGAACATTTTGGGATTAGAAATAAAAGTAACTGTAACAGTTGACATTTAGCTCATATTTAGAGTCATTGTTTGTGATGCCTCAGACTGTTAAAACAGCAGTCATTATGTTCCATTAATGTATTCCTTTAAATGGACAGTGCATTAATATATTCCCATAACTGTAATTTAGTAATAGCTGTCTTGTAAATATATGTAAATTTTGTTTATTCTGACATCATGTTATATGCTCTTTAAAAGTCACCCTTTTTGACCCTAATTGCACATAATTATTTGTGAAAACTTTATATTATGCACAACCCAATCTGATCTTTTTTACAGCTATTAAACTCATTTGTAAAATTTTTAGTTTCACTCATTTAATCAACTTGACTAATAGACAAAATAAATTCAGAGGCTCATCATTCATACCAGACTGGAGGCTGACTAATTATGCAAGCAACATAAATCATGCAAGTGTTATACCAGATGCCCTAAGTGATCCCATTCAATATTTTCTCTCTATTCCTTACCCAAACATGCAAGTCAGCAATCCACATGTCTTGTGGTATCTTTCTAACTTCAGCAAGGATTCATTTTTTTGCATCCTTCTGGGTCTACAACTGGAACACAGTAATGCTCATATCACTAGATGAAGCTGTGTCCACCACGTTAAAAGTACTTTCTAAACATCCTAAATTATCATGCTCCACTCAGGCACAAAAGAATCAAATCTACCCCATCTTGCTGGTTTACTCCACCAGCCAAACAACTCAAGTACCTATGAAATAACACATGAACCACCTTGCACAAGGATAAGACCACAAACAACTATTAGCATTACCATCACCTTCATAATAAATCCAAAGCCCAAATAAATGCAGACAGAAAAGTATTTCCTGTATCAAAAGAACCACCACTCCAAATCCCCCCAAACTATTTTGGTTTACCATTTCTAACTTTTAAAACAAGGAAAACCTCACAATCTAACCCTCTACCTACTGAATCTGACTTTGATGTAGCTTGTTCTTTCAACTCACACTTTATCATTTTGCTACCTTTTTCTAAAACTGTAATCTCAGTACAGACCCAACACCAGTTCCCACATGTCATACTGAAAATACTCTTGACTTCAAGCAGGTCCCCCCCAAACCCATCAAAACCATCAAACAGTATCTTAGAAGACTAACAGTTACCACCTTTACCACCTCAGCCCCAGATAACCTCCCCACAGAATACCTAAAACAAGCAGCTTAAAGCTCAGCTCACTTCCATTTGGAAAAAAATGATTTACTACCATAATGTTGAATGGCAAAATGTATTTTACTCATGACATTGAATTTATTTGTCGAATTTGGTAATACCGATAAGGTAGAATGTCGAAAATGGAAACTGTAATGGGCAACATTTGCAATAATTTGGAATTACAATAAAGCAGGGAAAGTGCCACCAAGGACTTTGCACTTCAGTTACGTCCTTCAGTTACACTTATTCTTCATCTATGCTCTTGTCTGTAAGGTTTATGTTAGGTGTTTGAGTGTCCAGACACTTGAGCATCAAACAAAGCACACACAAACACAAAAATCTGCATTTGATTGCATTTTTGCAGTGGAGCAAGCCTCCCTGCACCCCCGCAATCCCCCTGCAAATTATATATACCAACTCTGTGATTAGACTACAGTGAATTAAGGGGTAAATTTCGCAAGCTCCATTCATAACATTGACTTCCTATTAATGTATGGAGACTTACTTTTGTTAACATGAGGTAATAATATTTCAGTTCGACATTACGAAATGTTCAAACAATGCATTTGACCAAATGTTCGATTAACTGCCATTCCATATTATGATAGTAAACCTGGAAAAAAACCTTTGTCCACCTACTACACAAAGGTGGCCCATCACAAGTTTTGAAAAAAAAAAACTTCCAGTGGTACTACAATCATTAAATGCTTTTTTGCAGAACAGGTCAGTATATTATCATCTTCATTGTCATCACATCATCATCCCACTGTTTCCCATTTTTACATATGATTGCGGTGGCACATCAATTAGTCAATGTGACCAAATCACACAGGGCAACCATTTACATCTCTGAGTGGTTAGCGCAAATGCAGACAGGTCTGTAAATATCTTTCAGTTTATTTTCTGAAGAATTCTGGGTAAAGCTAAAAATAATGGCACAACAAATACTTAAAATCAGGGACAATTTTTAAATATTTTACTAATTTACTTGTAGAGTGAATAGAACATTTGGCTTTGCATCAGCATGCATATTCTGAACAATAAAACATATGAAAAGCTAATGAATGGCTTTACTAACTGACTGGAATCCTCTATAATTTAACAGAAAATCAAACATTTTATGAAAGGTGGGGCAAAAATCATAGGCAAAATCAGGGATGTTCTGCAAAGTCAAGGACAATTGGGAGGTATGGATGTTTTTGGTAGTATATGGAAAACTACAAACATCCCTTTGAAAATAAATACAATTATCATATCCGATAATGTGCTTGCCTGATTTTATCCATCATTGCCTGTAACAGTATATATGCTGCCAACACCACCTGCTAATTATATATACCATCTCTGGAATCTCATAACAGTTGGGGATAAGCAAATTCTGTTTTCAATATTTTATGGTTTCGACATTTTATACCCTCAAGATTTTGTACCTCCTATAAAATACAAGGGAACTATATATAAAATAAATATTGGTTTCAACATTTTATGGTTTTGACATTTTGTACCTATAACATTTTGTACCTTTGATGAAACATAGGGTAGTCATATATATGTATACATATTAAAAATAATTCTTTAGTACACAAATTGTTTCAGTTCTTAGAATAATTAACTTTCA
Source organism: Protopterus annectens (assembly GCF_019279795.1). Lineage (NCBI taxonomy): Eukaryota > Metazoa > Chordata > Ceratodontiformes > Protopteridae > Protopterus > Protopterus annectens. The sequence goes on along the minus strand of NC_056731.1, from coordinate 1,319,771,134 downwards.
AATAGTCCATGTACTTGCCTAGTGTCTTCTGTGGTCTGCCATATGTAAAGAGTTTAACAGGACAATTTACACTGGGGATCCGATATCTATTTTGGGATATTTGCTGGACTACATCTTTTGTTAAAGAAAAAAGTTCAGGAGTCTTTAACTCTCACTCTCTCTCTGTCTCAGACTCTCTCTGCAATCCTTGGTTATCACTCTTCTACATGGAAATTCAGTTTTTACATATTTGCCTAATGCAGATGTTTTAATTCCTTCTATACAGCTCTTCATATTCACCAGGAATGACAGTGGATTGTGGTTCAGTTGCTTTTCCAAGTACTTCAGTTCAGGGTGCAGGCTTTTCCATAATTTTTGTGTTTTTGCTTTATATCCAACCTATAAGTCTGGTGGTCAGCAGTTTCCATTACAGTAATATGACTATGTCTGCCTATTGCCAGTGTTTTCTCTACTTTATAATGATTTTCTGGCATCAGTATTGTATGTGAAGCTGGTAGGCTGGTTTACAATTCAGTTTTCTGCCCATTAGCAAATGAGTTGCTGTGAAGCTGAATCCCTACACTTAAGAATGCTCCTAAGTTCTAAGATTGCAAGATGGCAATCCTCACACCTTTTAGTAAAATCTTTTCCCAGAACATTAATCATTGCTTGAATATTTCTTTACACTTACTCACTGAACTGTGAATAGCCTGGACGAAATGTTAAATGCCTGAATTTCTACTCATACACAAATCTTCTGAATTCCTCACTTTTGTGTAGCAGACCATTTTCGGATATAACAACATCAGGAATCCCTTGTCTTGAGAATATAGACTTTAGTGCACTAATTACACATGCATGTGTTGTTTCTACTAGCTTTATTATTTCATGAATCCTAAAAAAAGAATAATCTACATACTTGGGATGCATGTCTTTTCTGAAACAGAACAAATCAGTGTCCAATAAACCACATGGATAAAGATGCTCCTCACTTGCAGAATGCCTGTAGAGTAAGTCCACTAATGACTTGGTAAAACTTGAAATCTGGGAACAAAAATGCTGGCAGCAGTGAGAAAAAACTTTTTTTGTAAGCGGCTTGCGGCTCCTTTCCTTTTCTTCCCTCTTCAAATAAAAGGTATATCAAATATCAATTCATTTAAATAATAAAACCATTCAATTAAAACATCAATTAAATTTAAAGTAGAATGCCTTTAAAACCAGTTTGCTTTTGCTTAACTCATGAAGTACATAACATAAACCAAGGAAAGGACAGGACAGTTTCCAAAGTAATTACATACTAAAAGTATAATTATCTTGAAATGATATAAATTAAATTTAATTAAAATTTTATTATATAAAATATATATAATACCAAAAATTACAAATTCAATATCTTCAATAAGACAATAATAGAAATACACATTACATAAGAAAAAGATCATTCAATACAGAATAATCAGGGTTTTCAGTTGAGGGGCACCCTGGCCAGCAAAGGTCAGAAGAAACAACAACTGGATCATCGACACCAACCAACGCAGTCAGAGGGAGATGACAACAAACATGAACATGAAAAATCCAATTTAAAATTGTAAAGGCTTAATTTAAGATCATCTATCTATAATGTGTTGATGTGTGATGTTTGATGGTAGATTTTTTTCTATAATATGGTTGTTCCATCAAGAGTATGAAATATGAATATTCTATTATTACTATTATAGACTTTAAGTTGTTTGTCCAAATTATTAAATTTGAATGTGTTATACTTAATAGCATTTGAGAAAATGTGTGAACTTGATTTGAGAGCCATTAAAAACGCTTCATTTCAAAAAAAATAATATAACAATTTAAATGTGGCGTGACCTCATTGCTTTATTACAAAATTGTGAATTGTGGATTATAGTTAATGAAACCTGAAAAAGGTGGAGGGTGGTCTTTATATCACCAATCATATAATATAGATAATATTTATTTTAACCTTTGTTTGTACTGACTCTAAGTTTCAATTGAAGAAGAAAGTCAAGCATATAGTAGAATTAAACAGGTTAGGTTATTGAGGATTTAGATTTAGATGCATCTATTGACATTTAGCGAGCATTATTTGATGATGTTCCAACTATAGATTCAAAATCTATACTAGAACCCCCCATCAGAAATAATTGTTGATGGAGAGGTTCCAACTTATTATGGTGTGCAAAAATATATATGTATTTTATTCCATGACACTCTTGACACTCACACAGATTTAAAGATTCGTGGTTTTCCTACAGAATATTAATAATCTAGAATTTCAAACCTGATTGTCTATTTTATGTGTGTCTATTTTAAATCTTTACTTTATGGGAGCATAACTTATTTATCTCTGGAACCATTATTTCAAAAATATCACATTGATACAAGATACCAAGACGATATGTTATTGGGTAGACAGGGAGGAGAGAACATCATCATTCCATACATATTTTCAAAATAAAAAAAAATGAAAAAACTTATTTTTTAAAATCAAGTATTGAATCTATAAGTTTTCTTGACATCTTGTTTGAGAAGAGAGAGTAATTTCTTGTTTCAAATATATAGGAAGCCCATATTATATAGATTCTTTTTTTTAGCATTTTTTTTTTTGCACCATGGACTTGAGCAAAGTTCCAATGAGATATTAGCTGAAATTTGTGGGTACCCTATATGTGAGCCTGATAATCTCTTGGCAACTGGTACAAAAGTTTTGTCATTTAAATATTAGTTTCTACTTTTTTTTTGACGATCATATGACAAGATAAGATATATTATATAAAAAATTGGGCTCTATTAATGGTAATGAAGCATTGTTGGGAGTTTTAGGTAATAAACCTAAATTAAAATACAAAATGAGGTTTAAATCTCAAAACATACTTGAAAAAAAAAAAAAAAAATTACACATCTAGAATTAACTCTAGAATTAAGGGTATGTTTAAATGTGGTTGCTGTGCATATAGTAAATAGTTAGTAACAAATAGTTGTGTTATTAAATATATTATTAATAATATTAATTCCTGAAGCAGTTGTGAAACTCAAGCAGTAGTTTATGCAGCCTTAATCCTGTATGGCAAATATGATATGAATTTAAAAATTTAAACAAAACAATCTATGCTAATTAAAGAGCACTGTTATGCTAGATTAGTAAAGCATAGTAAGTCCACTAATGACCTTACTTCTGAACGATTGCTATGGTATGCAATAACTCTGATACTTATTCTGTATGGCTATACATTACTTATCTTGCCTTTTCTTTGCACTTTACTGTTTAGAGATCCTTTTTATGTATCCTGTCAAGCATTTGTCTTGTAATTTGATTTAAGAGCTTTTACTTTGTCAGCTATTAACAGTAAACCTTGGATAAAACTTATCAAAATAGATTAACTTTTATTTGTAATGTCATATTGAACTGCACTTTTAAGTAATTGTCAGTGTTTTTCCCTTTTTTTTCTGCCACTGGTAACCATAGTATTACCCAAGAAATCTCTACTTCTTCTAAGAATTATTCATGTATTTTTTCTGGGAAATGTGCTGTACACGGCATGTCTGCTATGAGTGCTACTGCCACATAACACAAGCACTCAGGTCACTCCAGAACAAGTACAAATATGACTCTGTCATTGTCCATGTTGGTGTGAATGACCTGAACCATACCTCCTTGGACTACATGAAAAGAGACATGGAAGAGCTCTCTGATCACGTAGCCCAGGCTGGTATGACCCTGACCCTGAGTAGCATCCTGCCCTCAACAAGAATGATACCATGGTAAAAAGAAAAAAAATATCAATTTCAACAATTAGCTAAACTTCAGGTGTCATTTACAGGGGATCCAGTGTCTGTCAGCCTGGGATGACATGCTCAACAAGCCACGCTGCTTCGCTAGAGACGGCTTGCACCTGTCACCCTTAAACTTTCGAATACTGTCCAAGGCTCTTGCCATCCCCATAGTGCATTTTTTAGGCAAGGCTCAAAAGATAAACCCACTGCCATAAATAGCACAAGTAACAAAAAACTGAGGGTAATGCTATTCAATACCAGGAGTCTAAACCTCAAAATGCACACACTCAAGGCACTCATTAGTATGGAGAAAATCGATATATGTGCAGTAACAGAAACCTGGTTTAAGGCTTCAGAGAGCACCCCAGCACCACTAGGCTACAACTCATACCATACATTTCGGCCACAAAACCCGTACCGAAATACAAAAGGCGGGGGCGTATCCATATTCATCAAGGATACCCACACCTCTAGGTTAGTGGCACAGCATGATGCTTCAGAGATCATCCACATGCAACTAACAACGGGCAAAACTGCAATTCAAATTGTAGCTTTCTACAAATCACCCACCATGTCTCAGGACCCCCATTCTGCATTTCTGGAAACACTGGGAAACATAAAGGTCCTACCAAACACCCTGATATTGGGTGATTTCAATTACCCAAGCATTAACTGGGAGAACTACTCAAGTACTAACTCCCGTGCCCAACATTTCCTAGAATTTATAAACTCAAATGCCCTGGATCAACTGGTCAACACCCCCACCAAGGGTGACAAAATATTGGACCTGGTCATCACCAACATGGGCGACTGGTGTTCCACACCAGAGGTAAACCCCTCACTGGTTAGATCTGACCATAAACTAATCACTCTGGATATCCACATTCTGCCCCCACCACTGGTCAAAGAAACCACCGTGAAAAACTTTTCAAAAGCAAACTTCACATTACTTAAGACCAATGTGGAAAGTTTCAAAGCCCCCATGCTAAAGGATAACGCTGCCCAAGCTGCAAAATCCTTTACTAATGCACTCTACGGGCACCTACAAGAATGCATGCATCGGGCCATCCCAAGCAAAACCAAGACTCACTCCTCCAAGAAAAGGAAACCAGTCTGGTGGACCCCTACCATAAACAAGCTATACAATAGGAGGAGGAAACTAGTACATAAAAAAGTAAAATCCCAAGAAGGGAAGACATCTCTGATCAGTATCAGCAAGAAACTATGATCCCTCATAAAATCATCCAAGTCTAGCTTCGAAAGAAAAATTGCCAAAGACTCCAAAGATAACCACAATTCATTCTTTAGCTATGTCAAGAACCTAAGTGGAAACTCTCAGATCTGCTCAGAGTTAGTGCAGAATGGCACAAAATGCACTGCGCCAACTGATATTGCCAACATTCTGGCAGACAGGTACAGTGCAAACTTCACCCCCTCTCACCACCAAAAGGGCCCATAACCATACCAGAAGAATGTAGTGCCCCTGAAATCACAGACACTCTCCAAGGCCAAAAACACAGCATCAATGGAACCAGATGGTGTCCCAGGCTGCATCCTACATGAGCTCAAAGATGAACTAACCCCTCACCTAAACACACTGTTCAAACTCAGCCTTTCCACAGGATACGTGCCTGTAGAGTGGCGCACAGCAATGGTTATCCTGCTCCACAAAGGTGGAGCCACAACAGACCCTGGGAACTATCACCCTATAAGCCTGACTAGCTTGGTCTGCAAGGCTATGGAGCACATCATCATGGATCTCATTAACAGAGACATTGGGAACCTCCAAACACTGGACCCTACCCAGTTCGACTTTGTTAAGGGCAGATCATACCTCCTAAACTTGTGGACTTCTTTGAGACAGTTACCAAGGCTATAGATGAGGGAAAGGTGGCCCACACAGCCTACCCAGACCTTGCAAAGGCCTTCAACACCATTCACCATTCTGGTATTATAGACAAGCTCACCAGCCTAAACATAAACCCCTATGTCACGAGATGGGTTACCAACTTGTTCATGGACAGAACCCACATGGTAAAAGTTGCGGGAGCTAGGTCTGACTCTAAACCGGTTACTACTGACATTCCCCAGGACTCAATCCTAGGACTCCTTCTGTTCAGCATATACTTCTCAGAGGTACAGGCAAGCACAGGAGGACTATGGCTGACCAAGTTCACAGACGACTGAAAACTAGTGGCTATAAATGACTCTCTGACTGATACAGACATCCTCCAAAAGGGTCTCACTGAGACAGATACCTGGTGTCAAAACCATGGCCTCAAGCTAAATGCCAAAAAGTGCATAGTCATCCCCTTTGGAAAAAACAAAGTACCCAGAAACTACCACATAGGTGGTAGCCCCTAAATATGGAAGACGTAATAAGGGATCTGGGGACCCAAGTACAGAGTAATCTCTCCTTTGATAATCACATTGCCAAAGTGGTTAGAAAATCCTTCTATGTGACCCACCTAATCACAAAAGGGTTTGCATCCAGACAAAAAAGTCATTATGCTCTTCTATGCATCACTCATCAGACCCATCATAGAGTACAATGCCCCATTTGGGATGTACCTTACAAGACACCTGCAACAGCTGGAAAGACCACAGAAGTACCTCATCAAGAGGATCATTGGCCTCAAATAGATGCCCTATGCAGCTCGACTGAAGAAACTCCAGCTGTACTCGGTTGTATACCGCCTACTCAGAGGTGATCTCTGCCTGACATACAAGGCCATGTCCAACCCAGAATTGATGGACATGCTCCACCTAAAGAAAACCATATCCCCTCGAGCCACACACTCTAGGGATCTAAACCTCACCACAACAATAAATAGAACATGCTGGAGGGATAGATTCCTGACCCAGAGACTTCCCATGCTCTGGAACAAGATTCTAATCTACATTAGGCAGAGCTGCTCGCTAACACTCTTCAAGAGAAACCTTGACGAGTGGATGGGAAACAGAAAGTTTACCCCGGGGATCACTTCAATGGCTTTGCTGGACAGAGGCACTGGGAACTAATCTAAGGAAGTGGCAAAAGCCAACACATTCCGGCTAGGATTATAAATGCCTTCGGGCAGATAGCCTAGTACCAACCTATGAAACTTTGAAGTTGTCAGATTTGCATTTGTGGAATTTATCACACTCATATCCTACTGCTAACAGTTCACTTTCTATCTGAGCATATTATTCTGTGCATCTCTAAACACTCTTAGCTCACAGGTAACTTGTTAGTTCTCTAGCAAGATCACTCATTTAACACTCTGACTGGCATTTGCTTGCAACACAACTGAGCTTTCAATAATGGATCAGCTTAATGAGGCATAAGGTGGTTAAAGTATCTCTCTGGAGTGACTTGACATGCCATGTTGAATGATTTGGGCTACAGAATTTGCTTTTCTGATATCGGTGGACACTAAATGCTTAGAGCTTAACTTGTTCTATCATTGTTTACAGATCTTCAGTGCTGATATATTTTTATTATTTGACGGTTTCTTTTTAAATCATACCTAGTGCTCTTAATGCAGTCTCATTATTTCTTATTTACTAATGCCAAAAGTGAGGACTTTTACACGTACTCAGTACATAGTTTTTGTAGACTATCTTGAAAAATTCAACATTTTGACTGAAGTAACCATGCTAATAAGTTTTCATTCATCAGCACATCTATTACGAACAGCCATTATCCACATTAATGTCTTAAAAATAGTTTTACTGAGTCCTGTGGTACATGACAGGTATCCCTCATCAAGACTGACAGGTAACCCACCTAGTCTGATATGTTGTTTCTTGCTGCTTAACCCATGTATTACCAAATGAACAATGTATGAACTGGCATTTGTTGTGTTTGATTTTTTATCTATTCCATTATATGGAATAGTGTTAAATACCGTAAGATCAGAGAAGTAGCACATACCATCAACCCTTCATCAATTGCTGTTGTTTTCTTGGGAAATAATGCACAAGATTCAGAAGGCAAGGTCTCTTCTGAACAAACTCATATTATTCCATATCTGACAAAATAACTTACAAGCGCCACTTTGGATAAGCTACACTACAAATCTGTCCATGATTTCACTTATAATAGGCTGATGATAATAAAATTGTTTGGGTCTGATTTTACTCTCCTTGTGAAGTTTTACAACTATTGCAACTATGGAGTGTCACCTTAGGTTGGGACCATGTCTGTATGCTAACATTTTGTTTAGCACAATTAAATCACAGTTGGCTAGGTTTTCCTGGATTCTGTATCGATTTGATACAGGAAAGCACCAGTATGCTGATTAATCCAATGCAACCTGCGATTCAGTGACTGGGGAATTTCTTCTTTGTTAACATGTTACATTCATGTTATTCCCTTTCAGCTTTCTGATGTAATTAAAGACTTCATTATTTTTGTTGACAGCACTTCTAATCAAGCTGAGTTAGATCTTTAAGACTTGATAAGAAAAGTATCTTTTGTATTTTAATCTAGATTTAATTTTGTGACAAAGGAAACAGTATACATTCTTCAACGCAGAAGTTAAGAAAATTATAGAATTCATTAATAGCATCCTCAGCAGACTTACATTGATTCGAGAGGAGAATATACCAGCCAGTTTTCATAGATACATTTTTTTTACTGTACTATAGTTTCTTTTGTAAAGTCTAGGAAGGAAGAATGCATTTATGATTGAGTCTGAATTTACTCTTCGATTAAAGAAGATGGTATTTAGATCTATGTGAGTTTCAGAGGGTATAACCATTGGTTCAAAGATCATAGGTTTATTAGTATGATATCTAAGATACTGCCATCCTACATGGAGTCCCTCATACAACCTTTATTAATACATACATTGCCAGATACAAGTATCAATCTCTGACAAATATGGGCAGCAAAATGAAGCTACACACAGGCAGAAAAGTAAACAAGAAAGAACATTTCTTCTTGTTCTTTCATCCAGTCAGCATTTAAATTATTGGTCCTGTCCTATAAGTTCTTACTGTGATTCCCTTAACATTTTCCCCTTTAACTTCCCACTCCACATTATGTTTGTCTATGTATAGGAGGCACAGCATTCACTTATTAATAAATCCCTGCTCATTCCCTTTTATCCATGCTCTTCCCACCTTATTAACTAGATTGATTAATAACAACACACAATTCTTGAGCTTGGGTGGTCCGTGCCTTGCCAAGCACCTGATTATCATTTGTTGGGTAGATCCCTAGATGGATATGTACTATTTGGTCCAAACCATTTTTATTAACATTGACAGTTAATATTTGCTCATATTTACTTGATGTTGAGTATATTACTCAGTTAGTATTTGAGTAGTTAAAGTCTTCCACAAGGACTATATTTTCACTGATTTGTATGTCTTTGAGTTTAGTTAGGAAATCTTCATGATTTGCAATGGTATAGACTGCATCTGGTAGAATGTAATAATACAGGCTTATAAAACAAATATCCTATTGCTGAGACATCTTGCATTTGTCAAAGATACCTTCACCTTTGAGTTTTTATCTTGTAATTTTTTCTTAGAATTTGAAAAGGTTTAAAAGTGATATTCTAATAAAGAAAAGCTTCTGTTGAGCCAACATGTCATTGGGGAGAGAAATGATACCCACTGGATGAAAAGCACTCCATCTGGTTGCACATCTCACTTCAGGCTAACAGGCATAAGATACCTTGATGATTATTACATAACTCCTGCCATTTAACCAGGATGTAATCTACCCCTCAAGGGTGGAACCAGAATCACATTATACCAATTATTATTAATGAAACAGACCCTAAATCATGTTTTTGGTCTGCTTTCACCAAGACATGGTTGCTTATTTAGTTCATGTTTTTTTTTCTTTGCAGGATGTATAGTAAAAAAGCATGGGTGTATGGCAAGTACTCCTTATGATTTTACTATAAATCTTGTGAAAAATGCTACATCAAGCTTAGAAAATGAAACTTTATTTTAGTAAAAAACTGCAAGGGATAATGAATAATTTTATTAAGACTGTACTGCATTATGCAAAAAGCTAAATAACTCTAAAAGATGAAAGTAAAATATGTTGCCTGTAAGTGACATTTTAGAAAATGTGTAATATATAAAAGAGGTGTGTGACATTACAAGCAAAAGGGAACTGTAATTTGCTAATGTGTAAATGTGTTACAATTTGAAAAATGAAACCATCTGTTTCCTGACTATGCAAACCTCTTCAGTGCTTATCACCTGATACTCAAAGGAAGGTGTTGCAATATGTCACATGTTGATGCTTTGCTTGGGCAGAAGCTTACTGGGTCTCCCTCCACCAAGTATACAGTTGTGGAAACAAGAAAACAACTTTTCAGGTTCAAACTAAATCCAAAGGAAATCTTCTTGGGACGTGTATAGCTAATAACAGTCACAAATAAATGTGGTTTACAATATAACAGCTGCATTTCTGAGCCATGATACCTGTTTCCAAAGGATTTCCTCCAACTTAGACTGAGCACAGTGACTTCCAGTGCACTCTTACCAACAGTAAGTTAAAACAAAGTTTTTAAACAGATTGCTGACCTACAGCAAAAGCTACCCCTCACCCAGCTGGATAAGAAGAAGGTTATGGTTAGCTGCCTGTCAGGTGCCAGGATCCATCAGGTCATAAAAGCACTCAAGCTATTCAGCCACAAGTACCAGTATGACTCTGTCATAGTCCATAAGGGTATGAATGACCTGAGATGTACCTCCCTAGACTGTATGAAGAGAGACATGATTGAGCTCTTATATTATGAGACACAGGCAGGAATGAGCCTAGCCTTGAGCAGCATTCTACCTTCACTAAGGATGATGCCACAATCCAAACAAAAATGATTGACTTTAACAATTGGTTTAACTTTTGGTGTCAGTCCAAGGGATCCAATATTTGTCACCCTGGGAGGACATGATCGACAGGCCACCTTGCTTTGCTAGAAGTGGTCTGCATCTGTCTCCTTTAGGCTTTCAGATACTGGCAAAGGCTTCAGCCACCCCTATAGTGGCTTCGTAGGTAGTGTCAAAGTACCCAAACTCCCAGCATAACAAAATCTTGTTTTGATAGGCTAGCCACGGTGGTGCAGTGGTAGCATTGTTGCCTCACAGCAAGAGGTTCTCCCGTTCGATTCTCGGCTGGAGTGTGGGGAGTGCCTTCTGTGTGGAGTCTGCATGTCCTCTCTGCGGTTAGGTGGTGTTTGAAAGACATGCGTAAATGGGAGTGCCTTCGTTGACAACAACAAGGTACTGATGGTTAATGCTAACAGTCTAAACAAGAAACTGCACTCCGTAGAAGGACACCTCACCTTGGAATATGCTGATATCTGTGAAGTCACTGAGACATGGTGCAAAGCCAATGAAAGCACCCTGGCTGTGCTAGGCTACAATGCCTTCCATACAGTCAGGCCACCAACTGAGCAAGAAAGAACCAAAGCAGGAGGTGTATCCATCTTCATAAAGGATAAGTACACCTCAAGACTGGTCAAGCAGTACGACTTCTTTGAGCTACTCCATGTCCAACTAACCACAGGCAAAAATCCCCTACCACATCATCATTAACTATATGTCCCCCACCATGAACCTGGGAAAACATACTACATACCTGGACTTACTGGAGGCACTCACCATGTAGCCCAATACATTACACATAGGTGATTTTTACTATCCTACCACTGACTGGGGAACATGCACAACCACTAACACGCAGGCTCAGAGGTTCTTGGACTTTGTCAATACAAATTCTCTGGAACAGCTGGTCGTACACCTACTAGAGGCTCAAACATAGTACTCACTAACATGGGGGAGCATTGCACTCCATGTGTAATGCCCCCTTTGGTAAGACTGGAGCACAAAATAGTCTCCTTTGCAATAAATATAAGGCCAGACATCCCAGCAAGCTCAATATGCTAAAGAATTTCACCAATACAGATTACTTCCTACTATGTGATGGCATAAGGAATTTCAAAGCTCCCACAAACCCAGAAAACACAGACTCCTATGCAGAGGTGTACACCAATGCTCTGTATAGCCAATTAAGCAGTTGTTTAGAATTAGCAGACCGGATTAAACCCAGGTCTTGCCAGGAAAACAAATCAACCTGGCGGACCCTAGTATAAACAAGCTATACAACAAAAGAAAGAAATTAATGTCCAGAAATAAGTGGGAACAAGTTCAGTTGAAGAAGAAATCCCTTACTAGTCTAAACAAATAAATCAGAGATCTAGTCAGGTTCTCAGAAGCAAATTATGAAGCAAAAATTGCCTCCCTAGCAAAGGAAAATCACAAAGCATTTTTTATTTATGTCCAGAATCTTATGGGGAATACCCGGCTATGTGCAGAGCTGGTTGTGGATGCCACCACCCATACTCAACTGAAAGAAATAGCCTAGCTGACAGATTTGAATCTAACTTCAACCTCCTGTTCCCACTGGTTGTCCTCCAAACTATACCTGCCACCATTCATCAGCCTATTATCTCAAGAGAGCTGGTCATCTATGTGCTCTCTAAGGCTAAAAACATGGCATCAGTGGGCCCTGACCAACATCCCAAGTTGCCTTTGTTACAGAAAAATGTATTATCTCATGATTATTCTTCACAAAATGCATATTAACTTACAGTTTCTTCACAAATTAGTCAAATAAAGTTTTAATATGCTTATGTTAAAAACATAATGTCATAGGGACGCACGATTATGCCAAATACAGTTTCATATAAGTTGTAGCTTTATATTTCAAATGCCTTACAACTGCATTCTCTTTTCATTATCACATTATAGTGTACTGACAGAAAAAGGCAAAGTAAGTGCTGAAGGAGTTAAGGGATGTTACTATGTTTAAAGGAGTCTGATTTCAGAATGTAATGGAGAGAGCAAAGAAAACAATGTGCCAAGAATCTTTTGTAAGCTCTGGCCTTCTCAGGCTGGGGGATCAATCATTGCAACAATGTTTGTAAAATAGTGCGTACTGGTACTGAACGATACAAGGTCAAAAGGCAGATTGTTAGGCCAGGTGGTCTATGTTTTAAAAAAAAACATATGTGTCAAGTGTTCATGTAAAGTTCTAAGTGAGAAGCATGAAGCCACAAATTATTTTGATTAGCTAAAAGCAATATTATGTCAGAGTTCTGCATGCATGAAACTGATAATGTGGCATTATTCTTTGTTTCGAGACTGATCTGAAGATTTCAGTAGACAGTCTCCCAGTGCTGTTTATGGAATAAACCAGTACTTTGCACATCTTGAAGCATTATTCTTGACTCAAGACTAAAAAAGTAAAACTCTGTTATTTATTTGTGCACTTTAACACTTTTTAAATAACTTAAAACATGACCCAGCAGACTCAGTTAGATCCCTATTTAACCACAGCCTCCAGACAGACTATGTTCCAGCAGAATGGAGGACAGCAGTCATCACTCTGCACAAAGGGGGACCATCAACCGACCAAGGGAATTATTGATCCATAAGCAGGGCTAGCCTCATCTGTAAGGCCATGGAAAGAATCATCATGAACCTTATCAACAAGGACATAGGTAATCTCCTGACTCTTGACTAAACCCAGTTCATATTCGATAATGATAGATCATGTCTTTAAATTTGGTTGACTTTTTCAATAAGGTCACCAAGACCATGGATGAGGGTAAGACTGTCCATACTGCCACCCTTGACCTGGCCAAGGTATTTGACGCAATTTTCTACTCAGGCATTATAGAAAAGATCTCTCAACTGGGCATAAACCCCTATATCACCAAGTGGGTAGCCAAATGGCTCACCAACAGGACACATACTGTCATAGTGGGTGAATTCACCTCTAGCAAGAGGCCAGTCAACAGTAGCATACCTCAGGGTTCTATGCTAGGTCCTTTCATGTTCAGAATTTATTTCTCAGAAGTCAAGGCAAACATAGATGGCCTTTGACTGACCAAGTTCACAGATGACTGCAAATTGGGGGCAATGGTTGAATCCCTGAAAGGTACTGACATACTGCAAGAAGGATTAACACAGACAAATGATTGATGTCAGAGCCATGGATTGAAACTAAATGCAAAAACATGCATAATTACTCCCTTTGGGAAAGCAAACATCCCAGCTAATTTCAATATAAACCATAACTCCCTAAACAGAAGACCCAGTAGTATGTGATCTGGATACTCAGGTTGATAGTAATCTGAACTTCGACCACCATGGGTCCACAGCGGTGAGAAAGTTCTAATATGTGGCACAACTCGTAAGTAAGGGCATGGCATCCAGATCAAAAGCTATTATCATTTCATTGTACTTGGCCCTCATTAGAGCAATAACTGAGTACAACAAACCCTTTTGCATGTACCTCACCAGCCATCTGTAACAACTGGAGTGACTCCAGATGTTTTTCACCAGGAAGATACAGGGTATAAAAAAACAAGTCTTAAGTGGAAAGATTGAATGGCCTATCACTGGATTATATCTCCTACAGACTGCTAAGGGGTGATCTGTGTCTGACTTATAGGGCAGTCTCCAATCCTGCCCTAATGAGAAGGTTGCACATTCATAAATCAAACTGCATGAGGGTGACTCTTTCCAAAGATCTTAACATAGCCTCTGACATGAATAAATCATGCTGGAGAGATAGATACATCTCTCAGAGACCACCCCTTCTCTGGAACAAGCTTGCCATTCACATAAAGCAAAGCCCTTCCCTGACCCTCTTGAAGTACAACCTAGATCAATGGATGGGTAATTGTAAATTTCCTCCTGGTGTAGTGCCCATGTCCCTCATAACTGATGCTTTCAGTATTAGACACCACAGCATAGGCTCATACCTAGGGCGGTTGCGGTGGTGCAGCAGTTAGCATTGGCACCTCACAGCAAATGGTTCTCCGGTTCAATCCTCGGCTGGGGTGCCTTCTGTGCAGAGTCTGCGTGTCCTCCCTGTGGTCACGTGGATTTCCTCCGGGTGCTCCGGCTTCCTCCCAAAGACATTCTGTAGGTGGATTGGACACTCTAAATTGGCCCTAGGTGTGAGTGCGTGCATGTGTGCCTTCTGTGGAAGGTTGGGTACTGGACTGGCAACTTAACACCATAAAACTCCACTGCCAATCATGAGTGGACAGGTGATCTGCTGTGGTGACCCCTAACTGAGAAAAGAAGAAGAAGAAGAAGCATAGGCTCATACCTCTGTGAACTTTGTTCACCTAGCTATTGTAAACTGGGAAACTCGGGTTAAATATGGCCAGGAGTGTAAGAACTCTTGGGCTGTTAACCTAGTATTTGCCTATGAACCTATAAATATGGACAAAACAGAACTGCTGGCTGTCAGTTAGAATACTGAGCAGGCAATGTATGCTTACAGCTCATGTTTATTTAAAAATGATATTATATAGATCAGTGACAGCAATTATGAGGTTACCACGATGTATACATGGTTGTGTACACATTGAGGTACCTTTTCACTATTCAGCAAGTGCCCTTACATGGTTGCTTCCTGGTCCTGCAACACAAAGACATGGAGCACTGTGAAGGGCTGGCCCCATGGCCATATTGAATGCTAATGAGGCATTACGGGTGGAGACTGAGGCATATAATAAGAAATGCATAATAAGCTAAAAATGCATCATTGTACCCTGTACTATGTCAACCATGCTAGCTAATTACCATGTTGATAATACACTCCTAATTGTTGATCCAGTGGTCAGGGATCAAGGTATGTACGTAGACAGTAGCCTTACCTTCGACCACCATATGGTCACAATGGTGAAGAAATCCTTATATGTTGTGCAACTTATAAGTAAGGGCAGAGCATCTAGGTCCAAAGAGGTAATTATCCCACTGTACCCTGCCCTTATTGGACCAATCATAGAGTACAATGTTCCCTTCAGTAGGCACCGGTTCTGGGATATGCAGCAACTAGATCGACTTCAGAGGTTCCTTACAAAAAGAATACAAGGCATTACAAACCTGCTTTATGCAGAGCACCTTAAAACACTTTTCCTCTACTAAGTCTTTTATAGATTGCTGATGGGTGATCTATGCCTGGCTTATAAGGCATCCATAAACCCACACTTATGAATCTCATGCATATTCATAAGTCAACCAGTACCAGAAATACAAAATCTAGGGACCTGAATTTTGTCGGTGACTTAAACAAAACATGCTGGAGAAACAGATATGTATTCCAGAGACTGCCCCTCCTATGAAACAGGCTTCCCATCCATGTGAATCCGAGTTCTATAAAGTACCCAATTTAAGTGCAACCGAGGCTAGTGGATGGGGAAAAGGAAATTTACACCTGGCCTGACACCCATGTCCCTTATGGACAGAAGTAGTTTAAGATGCCTGGACCTCAATGTCCTGTTTGGAAACAGGATGTAATTATTATTTCAGGAAAACTTGGCTAGAACTTAGAAAAGCCCCTCTGGTCATTAGGCTAGTAACACTTGATGAATCTAGGATTTAGCCATGTGCTCTCACCCTGAACTGACTCCAGGAAGGCATCTGTACAGCTGAGCGATTCAAGAAAGTGCTCACCTGCATAGATCAGCATGGCCATTCCCACCATGTCACAGCAGAGAACATGGCCAAAAGGCTGTGTTCAAATACAGTACACAAATGGGGTAGTGGGGGAGCACTAGCCATCAGGGCTTATTTTTAAAGTGCTATAATGGCACCACTAGCAAAATGGGGATCAGGGGTGGGGGAATACACTAGGCCACCAGAGATATATCTGTAAAGTGCTATGCAGGCACTAACATTACTGCTGCGACTGGGAGGTGAGGGATACACTAAACCCCAGCGGCACCAGGGCTGACTTTACTTCCCGTGATGGCACCTAAGTTATGACAGGAATTGGGAGCTAGGAGAAACCATTATACAGCATAGAATGCATTAAGTTTTGTGATGGCTTTAACATTATGGCAGAGATGGGGGAGCGAGTGCACCACTGTATAGCAGAGAATGCTTTAAGTGTCGTGATGGCACTACATTACTATAGAGATGGAGAACACCACCAGACACCAGGGAATGTTTTAATTACTGTGATGGCATGAACATTACTATGGTGATGGGGGACACCACGGAACACCAGAGAATTCTTTAAGAGCCATGATGACACAAACATTACTATGGGAACTGGGGTGTGTGAGGTGATGCACTAGACACTAGGGAATACTCCATAAAGTGCCCTAAGGCACAGAACAACATAACAGGGATGGGGATTGGAACTACAGGATACACTCTAAAATGCCATAATAGCACCAACAGTAGTGCAGAGAATGGGGGTTGGGGCAGGGGAGGGGACCACTGGACACCAGAGAATGCTTTAAGAGCTGTGATGGCAACAGTGTTACTACAGGGACTGGAGTAGGTGGATATACTAGACACCACAGAATACTTTATAAAGTACCCGAGGGTACAGAGCAGCAAAATGGGGATGGGGAGCTACTGGACACATTCTAAAGTGCTATAATGGCACCAATGGTAGTATGGGGATCAAAGGATTGGGGGGAATCCAGCAGACAGCAGAGATAAAGTGAAGTGCCATAACAGCACAGACTTCATAAGGATGATGGGAGGGACAACAAGACTAAAGGGATGATTATTTAAAATGCTGTAATGGCACTGACATTGTAATGGGGATCAGAAATGGTGGATACACTAGACCACCAAGGCCTAATACATACATGCAATAATGGCACTACAGTACTACTGGGTGGAGCTAACCATAGGAGGGTTGGGGTAAGTACTGTGACTGTGGAGCATGTGTGTCTTCAGGTTTCTGTATGTGTGCAGAAAAGAGTGACTGGAGGGAGGATTCCACTGCCTACATGAGCAGCAGATCTCTACCATGACATACACTTCTCCATGATCTGCATATCATAGTAGCAATTGTGATTCAGGAAACATGCAAATTAGCCAATAATGAGGTCGAACCTTGTCGCAGCTAGCATGCTTCTGAATTGCAAATGGGCTTTTCATGCTGGAAGCCCTTTCTAGCACAAGCCATGTGGCTTGTGCTTGGAAGTTTAATGAATTCCCAGAATATGTTCATATTTTGAGTTTTTTAAATCAACACAATTTTTTCAGCATTTATTTCTAAAAAAAAATGTGTGTCGGTATTGGTTTTATAATAACTTATCAGTAATCAGATGCTGTGATATTGTGGCAGAGTGATGTAAACAGTGATTTAAATCGTACAGTGTTTCCAATAACTTACATTTGCTAATGCCACAAGTGGTCTAGCATATCTCAGAGACTTGCATTTTAATGTATTTCTCGTTTATTGTAAATAACTGATATTGTTGTATCTGCTATATGTTTAAAAATGTTAGGTGACGTCCACTGTGTCTGATCTGCGCCAGATCAACTGATAACCCATTGTAACATATAATGGATAACAAATCCTGATAAGGAAAGGCCATTACAATGTACCAAAGCAGTTACATTCTTGGACATTTACTAAGGCAAAAAGCAATGGTGAGCTGCTAGGTGCAGCCTGCTGCCGGGAGTTATATGGTGTCTGCTTTCGGGGAAACATTGGCCATCTAATTCAAGTATTCAGTAACCAAATAGGAAGGGACCCTCTCTCTGAACAATACTCTTACTATAACAGCCATTCTAATGACCAGGGCTGGAGAGAGGTGAGGACAGGGAATGTAAGGATTCCGTACATGTGGAAGATCAAGAATTGCTACATTATTCTGGCTGAACAGTAAGCTTCTATTCGGTCACTGTTATGAGCTGCAAACTCTAAGGGAGATTATTCTGTATTAAAAGGATCATCTATGTTAGAAATTCGGTTTCCACTACAGAGTAAGATGCTAAATGTAGCAGCAGCTGCTTGTCGCAACAAAAGTGCTTTTGTTGTTGACTGAAAACAAAAACTTAATACCTTTGCCTGGGTTCAAAAACTCTGAAAAAAAGTTTTACCTCTGTTTGTGTAACATCTAGCTTTAGTGGTAATTATGTGTGGACTTCATTGCTGCAGTGCTGCTGATTTTCTCAGGGCTGAGGCTTCAGCTGAAATATAAAGTCGTGTAAGTTTCAAACAGCAGAACAGGATTTAGACACCCTTAGTAATCTTGTGTTAATGAGGCAGATAATTGTTATGAATTCCTCAGCTGCAGAACTGCAAACAAACAGTGCATAAAAACCATTGGATTATGAATATAAATTAGAACAAATAATTTCCAAGCATTCTGAAGAAGGCACATCATAATGTAACTTTGTATGTTCATGTCCCTACCTGCAAGAATATAATAACTGCACACAGACAGGTTTAGTGTAATGCAGTACAAAAAGTCAGTTCAAGACAGTGCCTGTGTTAGCTAGTAGAAGTTATAAATATGAATCAGGGAATACATTTATTCCTTAACATGCTAAACAATACCTGATAAGAAACAACTGCTGGAACGATTGGGGGGGGTCCTCTTCTTAGTGAACTTAAAAAACTTGTGACTCACAGATTTTATATCATCCATCTCTCTTTTAATAGCAGTTTCTGTCAACACTGACAGTGAATGATGAGCCGGTAACAGAACCAGGAAGAACAGATTCGCTATACAAAAGATAACCACTATACCATACGCTGTAATGAGAAATGCATGAAGTGTTATTTACAAGCATTTTAAATGAAACTATATTCATGTTATGATGTGACCGGGAATGACATACTGAGTTCCTGTCCTAGAGTTATTTCAGATTACTTAGTAACACTGCAATGCTTTAATTAGTTTACTAGAATTACATCTAGTACTTTATGTACTGTATTAAACAAACATTCAGTATAATATCTTCTTACAAAATACAAGTACAGCAGTCTCATCAAATGCTTTCTGTCCTTTGACTGTCATAAGAAAGAAATGAGTTGGGTGCAAGGCTAAAATGTATATAAAGACAAAGCAGGGATCTCGGCCAGCATTATTTTATCATTTGCATCAGTATTTATTTGTTTCCTTTGAAACAGATCATGAGGATAAGAGCTGCTTAGAAGATTCATGGCATTTCTGCTATGAATCGATTTCATACGGCTACAATGATTTTTTCACTATTTTTCATCAGGGAACATTCATCTCTTGCTTTTTCAAAATATCACTTCTAGTTAGGTTGTGGGAGCATTCAGTGATATAAGTTATTTGTTTCCTTTGAAACAGATCATGAGGATAAGAGCTGCTAAGAAGATTCATGGCATTTCTGCTATGAATCGATTTAATACGGCTACAATGATTTTTTTCACTATTTTTCATCAGGGAACATTCATCTCTTGCTTTTTCAAAATATCACTTCTAGCTTGTCACCATTCCCACAAGAGGTGAAAATATACTAGACCTGATCATCACAAACATGGGGACAAAATGCTCCACACCGGAAGTATATCCCTCATTGGTGAGATCAGACCATAAACTAATCTCACTGGAGATCCACATCCCACCCCCACCCCCAACAAAAAAGACCACAGTGAAGAACTTCTCAAAAGCCAACTTCACACTTCTTAAGACTGGTGTGGTATCCTTCAAGGCCCCTGAGCCATTGGAAACCACAACCCACGCTGCTGAATCCCTTACAAATGCTTTCTATGAGCACCTCCAGGATTGCATGGATCAAGCAATCCCAAATAAAATCAAGACCCTTTCCACCAAAGGCAAGCGCCCGATCTGGTGGACCCCAGCCATAAACAAACTTTACAACAAGAGAAGAAAGCTACTACAAGATAGAGCAAAATCCCTAAAAGGGAAGACATCTCTGATCAATGCTAGTAAAAAACTATGATCACTCATAAAATCATCCAAGGCCAACTTTGAGAGAAAAATCGCCAAGGACTCAAAAGACAATCATAAGGCCTTCTTTAGCTATGTTAGAAATCTGGGTGGAAACTCCCAGATATGCTCAGAATTAGTCCAAAATGATACAAAAATCACTGAACCCACAGACATTAGCAAACATACTGGCAGACAGGTTCAGTGAAAATTTCTCCCCTCCCTCCCCCCCAAAAGGAGAAATATCTATCCCAGCAGAGTGTAGTCTCCCAATCATCTCAAATGCCCAGGTGAGAGCTGCTCTCTCTAAAGCTAAAAACACAGCATCAATGGGACTGGATGGTGTCCCCGGCTGTGTGCTACATGAACTCAATGAGGAACTAAACCCACACATAAGGCTGCTGTTTAATCTTAGCCTTACCACAGGATACGTACCCAAAGAGTGGCGTACGGCAACTGTGGTCCCACTCCATAAAGGCGGTGCTTCTACGGACCCTGGTAATTACCGCCCCATAAGCTTAACAAGCCTGGTCTGCAAAGCTATGGAGAGGATCATAATGGAACTCATAAATAAAGACATAGGGGACCTACAGACATTGGATCCTACCCAATTCGGCTTTGTCAAGGGCAGATCATGCCTCTTGAACTTGGTCGACTTTTTGAAACAGTCACCAAGGCCATTGATGAGGGTAAGGCAGTTCATACAGCCTACCTTGACCTTGCAAAAGCTTTCGACACAATACCCCACTCGGGTATCATAGAAAAGCTCACCAGCTTAAATGTAAACCCATATGTCACAAGATGGGTTGCAAACTGGCTCAAGGACAGAACCCACAGGGTTAGAGTTGCTGGTGCCATGTCAGACTCAAGCCGGTCACAAGCGGTGTCCCACAGGGCTCAGTCCTGGGACCCTCTTGTTCGGCATCTACTTTTCAGAAGTGCAGGCAAACATAGGAGGATTGTGGCTGACAAAGTTTGCAGATGACTGCAAACTGGGCGCCATAGTTGAAAATCCATCAGACACAGATATCCTTCAGAGAGGTCTCATAGAAATGGATAACTGGTGCCAGAGCCATGGCCTTAAGCTAAATGCCAAAAAATGTATAGTCATACCCTTTGGTAAATTAATGGCAATCCATTAAGCACAGAAGAGGTTATCAGGGACCTGGGGACCCAAGTTGACAGTAACCTTTCTTTTGACACTCACATTGCCAAAGTGGTTAGGAGGACCTTCTACATTGCCCACCTGATTATGAAGGGATTCACATCCAGATCAAGGGAGGTCATTGTTCCCCTGTACTCTTCACTTATCAGACCAATGATTGAGTACAATGCCCAATTCGGAATGTATCTTACCTGACACCTGTAGCAATTGGAAAGACCCCAAAAGTTACTCACCAAAAGGATAAAGGGGCTTAAAAATATGCCATATGCTACCCGACTGAAGAAACTCAAGCTCTATTCAGTTGCATACCATCTGCTCAGAGGTGACCTGTGCCTGACATACAAGGCCATGTCCAACCCAGAATTAATGGACATGCTCCACCTCAAAAAATCCAAATCCACCAGAGCCACAAGAGCAAGAGACTTAAACCTCAACACGGATATAAATAGGACGTGCTGGAGGGACAGATTCATCACCCTGAGACTCCCTATGCTGTGGAACAGAATCTCGGTCCATGTGAGACAGAGCACCTCGCTGGCTCTGTTCAAGAGGAATCTTGACCAGTGGATGGGAGATCGTAGGTTTACCCCGGGGATCATCTCTGTATCACTGCTGGACAGAGGCACGGCAAACTAATGGATATAGTATTCTTCAACCTAAGGGGTGGTGAAAGCCACACAACTCTGGCTAGGCTTATAAATGCCCTAGGACAGATAGCCTAGTATGAACCTATGAACCTATGAACCTATAAGTAAAATCTGAAATAATGGTCTGGACTGAAGCAGAACAACTGAGCTATATGCAGTTCCATCTCTTAGATATGATTGCTGCAGGTGTTTGTTTGCATACATTGACACAAAGCTCCACTTGCATTTTGACCTAAATATGAATAAATAGCTAATAATATACACGTGTAGATTAAAAGAGCCAGCATTTATATTTCAGTGATTTCAGTCAATATTATATTCAATTATTTCAACTATTTCCATGAAGAAAATGTAATTTAATCATCCATCCTTTCTATTCCAGCCTGGAGATTGCAAGCTGTTCATGGGGATTGTTTCTCAACCATTTCTATTTAAATATAATACTAGTAAGTGGATCCAATCCCCAGAGAATGTAAACTGCTCCAGCAATCTACAGAAAAGTGTGTACTTCTCTTAAATCTACAATATTGTCCTTAATTTTCTTTGCTGAGAGGGGATGTTTCTCTAATCCACTGCACCTCATGCACATATCAGGCCTCAAACTTTTCCATTACAACATTGGGAGGATAAATTATCCCACCATTCCTCGATCATTCCATCTCACAAGGTTTATATTGTCATAGGGGAGTGTTAACTTCCCCAACAACTTGTATGGAGAAGTGTACCAACTTCTTGCTAACATACTATTATCTGTATTATCATGCCTTCAGCCATTTCATACCAACTGTGGGTGGGAGCTCACCTTGAGTGGGTGATGACCTTGAGCCATGATTGACTTGACCGTGAGACCCACAATAAGCTTGCACATTTCAGAGGTGGCACTGTCTTTTTGGGCTCCTCCTTGACTTGTGATCTTGTTTCAGTGACACAGACAGAGGAGTGGGTAGGGAATGTACACTTTACATTGTCTGCTGGAAAGAGATGGTTACCTATATTGCACCTCAGGTTTTATTCCACCAGAACCTCAGTCTTCCTTCTACCACCTACCACTAATCCTTATTCTTTATCGACAACTGTCTCCTTTTCCAGTCTCACTTCCCATCCCTCCCTTGAGCAGAAATCTACCACTTGCCTGGCAAAAGGGAGGACATGGACAATGCATGGTGTTACGAGACTCTACTTGTCTGAGGCTCCCCCCCAGGTATGCACAGACACAAAACTCATTGCAGTTTGACCAGGAATTTTATTGGGAAGAGAATAAACATATTGAATAATGCAACTAATAATTATATTTCAATTACTTCAGTAATTATTATTTTCTTGTTATTTCGGCCACTGTGTCTAGCATCTACCTACTTACACAGAATACATGGAACATACTGCTATTGCTCCAGAAATGGCAAAACATAAGTGGACTATGCACATCATACCTCTCAACTGTACAGTGTTTCACAGAATGTCCAGATTCTCATACTTTTGGTCCCTTTTTCATAAAATTGTGGTTTTCTGGTAAATTAATGGCAACTCATTAAAGATTGAATTTAGAAAATAAAGACAGACATTTGAGTTTCAGATTCCATAGCCTTCAGAAAATTCATGCTAATGGAAAACCTGCTATTCTATCAACCTTTATAAGTTTGTAAGAGCAATATTTAAAAATTCTCCCTATTTCGGGGCTTTTGTTCCACTTTTACTTATGGCTTTGTCCAGGTTTCTTGTTCTAAGAGGTTGAGAGGTATGGTGCACATCTGTACTACACAACTTGATTACAACAGCTTTTAAAGGTTTATAGCAACTTTTGTTGTGCATCCTTTGAAGCTAATATAATTGGATCTCATGCAGAATCACACATGGCAGCCTCCACAGAGCAGTGTCAGCATATATATAACACCTTCAAAAGCTGTAATAGACTTTGCACTGCTACACAAATAACAAAAATCAGATGGACAGCTGCTAGCCTTGGCTGACTTGACCATGATACCCAAATATGCCTGCACATGACCCAGGTTGCATCCTGTCTTTTTGGTTTGGGGGATTTCTCCCCTGACCTGTGGTTCTGTTTCAGTGACACAGACGGAGAGTTGGGTGGAAATATCCAGTTTACCTGGTCTACTGGGAAGACATGGTTATCTGTATTGCATCTCAAGTTTTATTCCATCAGGACTTCACTCTATCTTTTACTGCCTAGCATTAATCCCTATCTTTTATAGACAGTTAACTCCATTTCCATCCTCACTTCCCATCCCTTTTGGCAACAACCTGCCACTCACTTGGTAGAAGGGAGGTCCTGGACTCCACTTGTCTCAGGTCCTCCTCAGTACATACAGACACTAAACTCCATTGCACTTTGACCAGAAATGTTATTGTGAAGTATATACGCATGCTGAGTAACAGAAACAATAACTATGCTTCAGTTGTTTCAGCCGTTATTATATTTCAATTATTTTGGTCACTTCTACAGTGTATACAAATCTTTTATTGTTTATGTTTTGTTCCCCTTTTATTTCAGGGGATTGTAGGCTGCCTCACCATTCCACAATCATTCCAATTTAACCACGGCCTTTGGGAGCATCTACTATCTCTGGGAAGCATAAACAGTCCCAACTATTTGTACAGATATGTGCGTTGACCCCTTAAATTCATATTATTATCCTCACTTTTTCTTGTTCAGGATGTTCTCTCATCCCTGTGTACCTCATACATTTACCAAGCCTAAAATCTTTTCATTCTAGCTTTTGGAGTGTAAGCTACCCCCACCATTCCCAAACCATTTCACCATGGGAGGTGTCTACTATCTTCAGGGAGTATAAGCTGTCCTGGTAATTTGTAAGGACTGTGTCTACCATTTACTTATCTACATATAGTACATCCAGCATGCATCCAAACTATCAGCTAAGGAAAAGTGGGAAGAGACAAAACAAAAGATAATTAAAAAAGTAAGAAACTGGAAGCTCTTGTTTATGGGTATGGGTAGAAAGATACAAGCAGTGAAAATGTTTTTAGTCCCTTTAGTTCTATATTGAGGTCAGATATATTCTTCTTAGACAAAGGACAATAATTAATAAAGAGGTGAAAGAATTTATTTAGGAAGAGAAGAAGTTGAAAGTTAAGTGAGATAATCTGACCCTCCCCATAGAACAAGGTGGTTTAGGATTACCTGATTTGTATGGATATTTTAGAGCTATGCAGCTATGACTCATATTCATAACACAAGAGAAGGTTATAAATCAAAGTGGAAAAGGATGATGATGACGGGTGGGGTTCAAGAAATAAGGAGTGAGTAGGATTTTGGATACAGATCCTTAAGGAAAATAACAACAACCATACAGAATATTGGGTCCAAATGGAGAGATGAAATCATCAGGAAAAGGAGAGTAATATTACTGGAACTAAATTCATCCTCAAGCCTTGGTGAGTGCTTTCATGTGGTGGACCCTGTTTACCTAAGTAATAAGTTTAGGGAAGAAATTGTTTATTAAGTGTACTATTGTACTAATTGATGGTATGTTTTTATTGGATAGTATTTTAGTTATTAATTAGAGGGTATATATAAGCTGCTTTGTAATTGAATCTGTTGTATTGTTTCTGATGAAGACTTCTGTTGAAAACGTACTGTGTTAGTAGCGTTACAATAAACTGCATCTACTGAACTCAATTTGGAGTTTCTACTGTGTTGCGAGTATCAACTGTATCTAGTTTGGAGTTTCCTATTGTGTTGTGAGTTTCCCTTGTGGTTTTCAGGGCAATTTATCTGGTTATTTGTGCTTTTTATTACCTTTTACTCCATTTTTGCTTTAAAAATAAAAAGGACAGCTGGGTACACAAGTACCAGGATAAGAAAATACCCAATCCTTGTGTATGCACTGGTGCCAAGACTGGAAAAAAGGCAGTGTAGAATCTTCATATAATAGAAACAATTCTATAACAGGGTCAGCCCAGGCAAAGAGGGGGCTCCCAGTTGTAGAAGGAAGCAGTAGTCCACAAAAAACACAAAACCTGACAAACCAAAAAAAAAAAAAAGAGGCATAAAGATGATGAAGTGGACTGTTAAGGAAGAAGACTGATAAGACTGATAAGGAGAAATGATGTAGTGTTAATATTATGCAAAAAGCCTAGAATTTCCAGATAGAAAATATTTTAAAAGCTTGAGAAATTAGAGGAAAGAAAAATAACTGCACAAGAAAAAAGTATCAAAGGCTTAAAATGGAAATTTCTATTCATTAATATGACAGATTTATGAAAAAAACATTACATAGATGAAGGAATTTTGTGCCACCTGGAAAAAGAAGTAACAGAGGAAGTACAAAAATATTAAGGACAAAAATGAGATTTTTGAAAGGAATAAAAAGGAAACATAGACATGGGAAAGAAAAAGATCTGGTATGGTCCAATATTTATGTAAAGGATAAAGCTACACTACAAAAAAACAAATAAATAAATAAATAAAATAAAATAAAAAAGCAACTCCAAAGATATTTGAAGAGAAATGCAGGCAGAGGCACCCAGATGAGGAACATTTCACAGTACAAAAAAAAAAAAAAAGGAGACTGTAGAAAAGAGGATTAGTATAGTAGATGTTAAACAAATAGAAAATTAAGTTATGGATTATCTGCAAATGGAAATATTTAGTGTGGACAATCCAGCAAAAGTAATGGAGCACCATGATGGAATTATGGGTCTCCAGACTAAGGAGCAACTTGGGGTAGGAAGCATCTGAAGAAAACTTGCAACATGATGATGCACTGGAACCTTCAGTAAGAGACTGGTACAAAAATTCTATTGGAGTTGCACAGCAGGAAACAGTGGCAACTCTGAGACAGATAATGTTGTGGAATGATGAAACAAAGGGTTCCCATATGAAGGGGTAGCAGATGAAGCAGGGTGAATCTAAAGAGGATAAGTCACAGGAACATTTTCTGGAACATTTTATAGATTAGTCACAAGAATCTGAGAGCAAAGAAGATGCTCTCAATCCAGAAGAAATGGTTTAAGGGAAGTCCTGCTTGATTTAATAGAAACAGACAGACAGACATGAATTCCAAGATGGCCGCCGACTAGTCTAGTCCTTACTCTCTGAGCTCCTCACAGCTATTTAACTTTTGTTTTTTTTTACAACTTTATATCAACCTTTTTCCTCAAATTTTTATACTAAAAGATTTTATAAATCTTTTTCTACGCATTTGGATTATTTTTTCTTCTGGACTTATTATCCTGGGATTTATTTTACCTCAGAACATTCTTGGTCTCTCTGCTGCTGGGACTCCTACTGCTCCAGTCTGTTCCTGGTTCCTGGTATCCTGTTGACTGCATTCCATTTCTGGGCATGGCTACAAAATCTGACTCCATGGAGACTCAGCCTACAAAGGCCAAATATACTTCAATGCTCTCTCCTGAAAAAGCTTTGGAAGTTAAAACAGACTTATTGGAAAGTGACTTTAAATCTAGAGATAAAACTATTTCAGATTTACAAGCTAAAATATTGGATCTGGAAGCCAGGAGTCGAAGAAATAACATCATTATTCGTGGTTTACCTGAATCTTATGACAATAAAAACTTGTTATCTGTGACTAAAAATATCTTTGAAACACTGTTAAATTGTGAAGCTTCTTCAAAATCTATAATTGTAGAGAGAGCACACAGAGCACTGCGTACAAAGCAAGATTCTTCTACACCAAGGTTAATTTATACTAAGTTACTAAACTTTCAAGACACTTTCCAGATCCTAGAAACTGCTAAAACAAAGAAACAATTCATATGGAAGTCTCACAAACTATCATTTTCCCAAGATCTTCCTGCACAGATCAAATTAAATAGACAAAAACTAGCCCCTATTGTGCTGACTTGATAAAAGAGGGATTAGATTTCGAATGGCTTATCCTAATACCTTGTCTTTCACAGCTAATGACAAAAGATTTGTATGTTCAGATCCTAAAGATGCAAAAGACATTTTCTTAAAACATTTAAAAAGCTTCCTGACACTGTATCTTAATATTCTACTGTTAAAGAACTACAATAAGGTTTGATTTTTTCATTTCTTTACTCTGACAGTATTTGTGTTACATGATTTGTAATTCTGGTGTGACATAATTATATTAGCTTAAGAACTTGTCATGTAATTTACACATGATAGATTTGGTGTGACAGTGTGCAGTGACAGGATATATGCTTGTTAGATTTGTGTGGATTAATAGAAGCATTTAAATTGCTGTATTTACTTTTTCTCTTTCTATCACATATGCTTGCTGTGTAAATAGATAATATGTTAATTTTACTACAAGCTTTTGAGTTACAGCCTTCTGTGTAAGCTAAATGATTTTTGGAGGGAAAAACATTCCATCTCAACATTCTAGCAAGAAAATCTTCCCCTCAAAGTTCCAGCTGATGCTCTGCATGAACATGCATACACTACAGTCTCTCTGAGATGGATGGTGATGTCATCATTTGTGAGGAAAGAAGGACAGTTTCAAATACACAAGTCTGCTTGTTTTCAACAAGTATTCAATAGTCTAACTTTTTAATAGATCTGGCTATTATTTAAAGTGTTTTCTCTTCATAAATGAAGGTTGCTTTTAAATTTAAACAGATTCATGTCACATAATATATTCAGTGACTTTTAGTGTGTCTGCATGACTTCAAAGCAAGCTGCTACTTTCATAAAGCAGAGTGAAAATGTTTCTGGAAACAAATGAACAGGTTAGTTATATATATTAAAATTCTAAAGGATGTGTAAGGAAATGAACATATTTTCCTATTCAGAATATTTTTCATACAATATTTTATATTATACTGAAGTGTTTAATTTGACAAATGTTACAAAGTATACCTGTTCATATGAAAGTTTCATGTTCTTTCTATTCTCTGCTCTCTTTCTTCTCAGAGGCTGGATGTGATATTTATGATTAGTAGTTTATGTTTAAGAAAGCCTTTACTTATTTGAAAGGTTTGAAATAACTATCTTTAATATGATTAGCTGAATCTACCTGTATATATTTAAGCCCTTAGATTTACTGCATTTAGCTTGCTTGTTTCTGTTTTAATTAGATGTTCAAAATGTTTACTTTAAAAGCCTTGTCTTTTCATGCTGTTTTGCTATGTTACATCTATAGCTTAGAAGAATAGTATGGCTACATAACCTAACAGAGTCATTAGTAAAATATTCAAAAAGTAGATTTAAAATTATATGTATGCACATTGTTGTACATTCAGTCCAATATATATGATGCTGTTTAAGTTACTATTTAATAATATAATTATACTTTATTCATGTATATTAACTAGTGTTAAAAACCTTACAGCTTATATTTCATTTTGAATAGTTCCTGTACTACTATTATCTAGTTAATAGATGCATCTCCAGACTGAATTGTTTTTTATTTTGAGATATGGTTGCTTGGTAGTTGTTTTTTGCTTTATTTGAACTATAACTAAATACTCATTCTACAGGTATTAGTGCTTTTATCATACTAATGGTCATGTTGATTAATGAAATTATCACTAAAGTACTAAAGAAGGTTCAGTAGATAGTGCATGACTATTATCTTTAGTTCAGTAATGCTATGCTTATTTACTTATATTATAATGTTACCAGTTGGTTTTGTTATACTTATATATATTATCTTACATATCTTTCAGTTTTAATTGTATTACTTCTTATGATAGAGTGTTCTAGTTAAGCAGAGTGTGATTTATTTATTATTTACTTGTTTCTCTTTCTCTTGAAATACTTGAGGAAATACAGTTAATCACTATAAATTTCAATTTAAGGATAGGAGCTTTAGATTAGTATTAGAAGTAGGGATTAAGCATGTTGGACGTCTTGAAATTAGTTAATTTTGTATATATTTTTAGTAGTATTACTCGGACTTTATGTTATGTTAGGCTTCCTTTGAGTAATTTGTATTCTAACTTGAGGTTATTATTATCTATAATTACAATGTTTTTTTTATGTTCTTCTGCTCTTCCTTTATCACATGGGGATTGGTGGGTAGGCACTAGGGTTAGGATAAAGGTTATTATTATACATTTCATAGTTCTTAAAAAAACTTTTTTCTTTTTTTTCAACAAATGTTATTTGATGACTTGCTTGAATACTTAAAGACTGTTTTTTCTTTTATTTTTTCTTCTTCTTTTTAATGTTGTGTTGGATTTGCACCTTGAGTTCACTTTTATAGCATCAATAATGATTATACTTGTAGAATATGCCTGTTGACATAATTTTAGATTCTTGGAATGTCAGAGGCATTCAAGATAAAGCAAAAAAGTCACTATTATTTCATATGATCTTTAAATCACAGGCTAACATTTGTTTTATTCAAGAGACCCATATTTCACGTATTGATTGGAATAAAGAGTTAAAAAATGGATCAAAAGATTATAGCTTCAGGTGACTCATCTAACTCCAGAGGTGTAGCTATAATCATTAAACAAAAATTAATTGGGAATATTATTGATGAGAAATTTGATGATGAGGGAGGTGGTGCTTATTTACCGCTTCTATTGCTGGTTTGGACAAACCCTTATTAATTTTAAATCTATATGGCCCATGTAATTCACAACATTTGTTCATTTTAAAATTTACAATATTCTTGCATCCTATAAGGATCATCATATTATAGTGGGTGGTGACTGGAATGCAGTTATAAACCCTGTAATTGATCGTTCAGCTCCACTGGCACCTATAATCTTCAATCTACCCTGGCTATAAATGATTTGATGACAGAATATAATTTAATAGATCCCCTCCGCACTGTTAAAAGTATAAACAAGAATGATATATATACTTATTATTCTAAGTGCTATCATTCGTGGTCCAGATTAGACTTCTTTCTAATTTCAGATTATATTTCAAAATATATTGTGGACTTTACTACAGAACCCAGATTCTTTTCGGATCACTCAAGAATTTCACTAAAATTTAACATAAAACCCAATATCAAAAATAAAACTATGTTTAATAAGTGGACCTTGAATAATAACTTATTGTCAAATGAAGATATTTGCAAACAAGCTTCAGAAATCCAAAATGAAATGGTGAATAGTCTTGAATCATCTGACATTCCTTATGACATACAATGGGCTGCATGTAAAGCAAGATTAA
Source organism: Protopterus annectens (assembly GCF_019279795.1). Taxonomy (NCBI): domain Eukaryota; kingdom Metazoa; phylum Chordata; order Ceratodontiformes; family Protopteridae; genus Protopterus; species Protopterus annectens. The sequence goes on along the minus strand of NC_056731.1, from coordinate 1,319,739,751 downwards.
GAGGTTTATTTATTAGTAAAGCTGCTTTTTCAAAAACAATACTTTAAGAAAGAGGAATTCTTAAAATCAAGAATTTCTTCATTGGAAAATCATCTTAGTCTGAACTATGATGCTACTTTAGAAAAACAAATTTTTGATTGTCAGAAAGATTTAATTCTGCTTCACCAAAATAACCTCTCCTTAGCTGAACAAAAGCTACTTGCTTCATATTCAGAGTGGGCCCAGGTTCCATCTAAATTGTTAGCGAGAATTATTAAAGTTAACTTCAGAAATCCAAATATTACATCTTTATCTTATAATAACAGATTATATAATACTGATGAAGAGATTATTCAACTTTTCACCTCTCTTTACACTGAGTTATATTCAGGTTCTTCTAATTCTGTTAAAGATAATCACTCAAAATTCTTTTTAGACTCTTTGCAGTTCCTAAACTTAATGATAATCAGCAAAAACTACTTTCTACCCTATATCGGTACAAGAAATCTCGGATTCAATAGATAATCTTAAATTGGGTAAATCTCCGGGACCTGATGGTTTTACTCCAGAATTTTTCAAAACTTTCAAATTGGTAGTTCTTCCCTTTCTATTTAAAGTTTACAATCACATAAGAGTTAATGATATCTCAGATATTCATTGGAACACATCAAAACCATTCTAATTCTAAAAATAATAAAGATAAATCTGACCCAGTAAATTATAGACCCATTTCTTTAATTAACGTGGATATTAAGATTCTGTCATCTATTCTGGCTAACAGATTGAAACGGATTTTACCCTCAATTATCTCGTCAGATCAATCAGGTTTTATGTCTCAGAGACATGCTTGGGATAATACTCTATCTTTAGAGACTATACTTCATCTCATTAAGAAAAATCCAAACCCTATATATGCTTTGATTATAGATGCATCAAATGCCTTTGACAGAGTATGTTGGAACTTTCTATTTCAAACTATGTTATGTTTTAATATTCCTTATTCTTTATAAATTTTTTAAAAGTTTTATACAAGAATATGTTTACTAGACTATACATTAATGGTCAATTTTCTGCTCCGATAAAGATCACTAAAGGAACAAGACAGGGTTGTCCATTGTCCCCTTTTCTTTTCAACATTTATTTAGAACCTTTGCTATTGTTTATTACTCAAAATACTTTTCATAACATCCCTAGAATTCTTAATACTAATATTCATTTCTCTGCTTTTGCGGATGATTTAGTAATCTACTTTCAAACTCCATTATCTGATTACAGAAAAATAATGAATTCTATTGATTATTTTTCTTTGGTTTCCAACTATCTTTTAAATTCTACAAAACTCATATTTTTCCTTAAATCATTTAGCACACAAATCTTTTTGTTTCCAGACGATCATTTTCAGTTTACTTATAATATAAAATATTTAGGAATCAATTTAGAACACAATAATAGATCTTCCTTTCAAAATAATATTAATAAATTATGGAACTCTATATTGTTTGATATGGACAGATGGAAGCATCTAAACCTTTCATTTCTTTCAAGGGTGGCCATTATTAAAATAAATATTCTGCCTAAATTTCTTTACCAATTCTCATCATCTGATCAGATAATTTCAAAAAATTTTTTTGAGTCTGTAAATAAAGCTTTGGCAAAATTCATATGGTTCCCTAAATCTGTTAGAATTTCCTATTCTAGATTGGCATTTTCGAAGGACAAGGGAGGTTTGAGTTTACCTAATCTTTATCTCTATTATTTGATTGTCTCATCCAATAAACTTCTTACTATCTCTAAATTCAATAACACTTCTTATCCAAATCACTCTTTATGGATAAAATTATGGTATAATTATGTCATTTCTAATAATTTAAATCCTGAAGCTATTCCTTTATCTCTCTGGATAGTTTATTTATTAAAAATATATCTATAGTATTTAAACAAAAGATTAGAGATTTCCAAACCTTACTCAAAATGTGTAAACTAGAAAAGATCTCGCACCATGTTCAGCGAATTCATCTAAACCCAAATATATTATTGGACAATAAACTTTTGAACTTAACAAACTATCCTTTAATTAAAAATCTAAAAGTAGGAGATGTTTTGAAATATCTTGACTTGCCTTTATCTGACTGGCGTAAGTTATTGAAAGTAAACTGGAATTACTCACCAATTCTTACACAACTAAGAGCAATAATTAAAACAAATTTGTATGTCTGGTCCCCATAGACACACAATTGAAAAACCTTAACACGATTATCAAAATACTTTCATCATCTGATAAAATGCTCTCAAACTCATATAAATTAATTAATTCTTTAATGATGGACCACAACTGTCTTTTATCTAATGTTTGGTTGAATTATAATTCCCAATTGTCAGAATCTCAGAAAGTCCTGGCTATTAGACACACTAAGGAATTTATCCCTTTTAAAAATTAGCATACACACAATTAATGATTAATAATGATGCCTACTTTACCCCAATCAAATTAAACAAATTTAACCCAAATAAGTCCCCTTCGTGTTCATGCTGTTCTCATCCTCAAGCAGACCTCCTTCATATTCTATGGTATTGTCATTTTTCTCACAGATTGTGGACATCTTTGAAAGTCAGACTGCAGAAAATGGGATATCAAAATCCACGTTGACGTGGGAATTTGCTATTCTACATATTCCATTGATTCATCTTTCAAAAGTTGATATTCATGTTATCATTTTTATTTGCTCATTACTAAAACTTTATATAATACAAAATTGGATTGACCGTTCTAAATTAAAATGGGTTACTTTCCAGAAAATGGCTTTTAAATTTATTGATGCTCAAAGATACTTAGGTGGGAGTCCAAAAAAGCTATTAGAAAGGTTGTGTTAGAAAAGGTTCTAAACATACTAAATAGTTAATGTTAAATATTTTTTTTTTTTTTTTCTCTCTCAGGTTGCCTAACTTGTATATAGTGTACATATGGTGTATGTTTTATTTCTAAATAATTTATCAAAATCTCAGGAAGGTTGTTATCACTAGATTAATTGTTATATGTTCATTTATGCCTTCTTGTTATGTATAATCTTTTAATTGTCTTGCTATTCATATAATTAATAAAAAATTTTTTGAGAAAAAAAGAAACAGACATATTAAGATAGATGCAAGAAATATTTTACAGAAAGTAAATAAGACCCAAAATGTTAGAAGATAAGTAAGACAGATGATAAAGTCATGTGATATAATCGAAATAAAAAACTAATACTGGAAAGTGTTACAAAAAAGATGGAGTAACAAAAGAAAGGAAGGAAACAAGCAAAATTTCACCATGGAAGCATTGAGTAGAATAAAATTGTAAAGCATTTAAGACAGGATATATCACTGTTAGAACAATACAGGAAAGGGAACAGATCATTAAAAATACTTAGAAAGATAGATGTGATAAAATCAGTGCACAGTATCAAAACAGATCAGGATGTATCCTATACTGTTGCCAAAAATAAAGTTAAATTATTAGCAAAAGCAGAAAAAAATTAGAAGGTATACAGTTAAATATAAAGGAAAAGTACAAAAGAAGAAATTTATGGATGATCCAAACAGAAGAATTAGGCAGATTATGGAGATGTATTTATGAAGACTCTGATAAACATAAAGATGTTGAATGGACAGAATAATAATAATAAAAAAAAAACAGTAATAAGCTGTATTGCAGACTATTTGAAATAGGATGAAATAATGGCCAAAGAAATTGAGACAAAATTCAGAAAGACTTCTTTTTCCCCAATATTTTATTAAAGATAAAATAAGAGAATAAATACTGTCTAATATGTTGATTATACTGAACAGACAACTTTTAAAAACAATGAAACTAAATCCACTATTTACATTATTTACATATTCCTGAAAAATGTTTGAATATTACAAATATTAAAAAAAAAACTTTCAGTGAAGCAAACAAATAATGATTAAACAGGGTTAAAAATCAGTTTGCAAAGTCTCAATTAGATTTGAAACCTTTGTCCATGGATTGTTAGTAAAACTCCTTGGATACATTCTAAATTCTTTAGTTCTGACTTCCTTGTTTATAGTTTCTTCTAGTAAGGTGAGAAATTCGCCAAGACTCAGAGAGGTGGTAGAAGTTCATTTCCTTGTAATACATTTCCTGGCTACTGCTAATATTGTCCATAATAAGTATGAATCTGATTTATACTTTGTTATATTCTAACCATTCATCTTGCATCTATTTATTAATTCTTTTACTTCTGCAAGGTCTTGTTAACTTGCTCTTGTTTTCTAAACTATCGCAGTTGGAGTGTAGCCACTTTAGATATTTTATATATAATAGAGAAAATTCAACAAGCTTTGTAAGAGAGAAGCACGTTATATGTTCATTAAGAAAAGGAACCTTATCATTAACTAGGTTGTACTGATGTAACAATGCTTGCAGTTTTTAAGTTTACCACCAGAGTCAACTCATGTATTTTAATATATGTTAAATCTAGTTGTTTACACCTTTTATTCACCTCATAAAACACAGATGATTCTTAGAAGTTTTTCTTGCTCAAGATTCTTACAGTTATAAAAGCTTTTATATAACCAAAATCTGTCAACTGGACTGGACCTGAGGCCACTATATTAGTGCATCTATCTGCAGTATCATAATCACATTTAACTGTGTGCTTATCCACCCTAAGAGCTGTCAGCAAAAGATTCTGAGAAGTACTTTTGACAGTGGCATCCAGGACCATCTCACACATGTTCTTGTCCCCATAGTAATGAAGAATGTAATTTTTTTGCATGTAACTGCCTTAGTGTCTACAATTAGCAGGGATACAACTCATTTTTTGTATGTAACTGCCTTAATGTCTACAATTAGCGGAGCTATAACACCTTCTAGTCATAAATGTTATTAGATGACACCCATATAGAGCCTCTAGTCATATGCAGCAATATAAAAAAGCTAACCAGGTTCTGCTGTGCAAATACTCTGTATTTGTATACTTGTCTAAAGTCTAATAGTACTTCCTTGGCATTGAAGCTTGAGGGTACAGTTATAATAAAATGTTCTCAAAAGCTTGCACAGTTTGCTGTCTTCAAGTATTATATAATCAGGAAACATTCCTAGAGACTTTAAATTGTGTGTGTATGTTTATGTTTCTAAGTCTGGACTGATTCAGGCTTATACTTGTTTCTGTTAGCTTTAATTTAAATTAGCAATTATATTAAACTGTTATTTTCCAATTTCTAAATATCAGCTTGAAAATAGTAACTTTTTATATAAATAAAAGAATCTAACTTACTTAAATGCAGCAGTCTCAGTGTTTTCAGCTTTACTTAGGAAGTTTGAAGCTAAGGGTGCATCCCCAATACTGTTCCCTACAGTTCCTGTGGGGTGCAACATAGCAGAATGGACCAACAGCTTCCAGAAGCCTTAGGGAAGACAAGGCAGTTTAAAAACAGCTCAAGGGTCATCTTGAGGCAAGAAAAAGCTTCACCTCGAATTTAAACAACATTCTTTGAGTAGAAAATGGCTTAGTGAGGTAAAAAAGGGAAAAATAGAGCTTAACACGGCACCATGTTTACTAGTGGATGTTTAGCAACAAAAAATATATTGTCTCCACAATGTCAAGCCAAACACAATTTATTAAAAGTAACAAAGCTTTTGGATATGCAAATATCCTTCCTCAGTGTCTTACAAAAATTAAAAACTCAAACTAGTAGTTATAGTAAAAACATGTGACACAGCCATTAATTGAATAGAGTGAACACCCAACTATTAAAGAAACAGAGATAGCAAAAACAGGAACAGATATATACATATATTTCATTTCTTCTTAATTTTCCTTTGTTTATTTTTCAAGACAGGTTTCAAAGTAACCTGCTTGTTTAATCCTGGACTTTTATCAGCTTGAAGCCTAACTATCCATTCATATTCCTTGGTGGCCACAATATTATTATGGTCACCACGCCTAATATCAGAGTAAACTATAACATAACTCTAAAATCATATTCATGTTCAGCACCCATCTGGGAGATATGACAAGCAAGTGAATTGCTACAAACATTCCTACGGATCTCTGACCTATGTTCAATAATTCTGTCCTTTAATCACCTAGTTGATTTTCCCACATAAAAACCTAGGCACTTTTTACATGTCATAAGATATATAATACTAGAAGTATTACATGTTGCTGTACAGTGGAAGGCAAACTTTCTACCACTATTAGGATGTATAAACTCAGAACATTAATTAATACTGTTACAGCAAGAGCAATTATTCTATTCTATTAAATTCACTGCCTTGTATTTTATTCGAAACAAAATCCTTATAACATAACAAGCATTTTAAATTATTGCAGTTCCTATAACTAAACAGAGGTTGTTCCGGAAGCCAGTTTTCATGGCCAGGTATAGACTTTAAAAGGTTACTTTGAAACCTGTCTTGAAAAATAAACAAAGGAAAATTAAGAAGAAATGAAATATATGTATATATCTGTTCCTGTTTTTGCTATCTCTGTTTCTTTAATAGTTGGGTATTCACTCTATTCAATTAATGGTTGTGTCACAAGTTTTTACTATAAATACTAGTTTGAGTTTTTAATTTTTGTAAGACACTGAGGAAGAATTATTTGTATATCCGAAAACGTTACTTTTAATAAATTGTTTGACTTGACGTTGTGGAGAGAATATTTTTTGTTGCTGTTGATTTTGTATTTTACTCTCCACTTTACTACTCTTTCTACCGTTTTTGTGATTGAGTTTACTAGTGGATGTTTCCCAGTTTTATATAGTGTAACAGATACTCTAACATTAATAAGACAGTAAATTGAGCATTTAAGGTTAAATAAATAAAAAAAAAAACACATTATCTAACGTAATTAAGTTATTGTGGCACTTTATATTATGTAGTTGGTTAAACAAGCTGCATTAGTATTTTATTAAAGATGTATACATGTATGTAGCATGGAGCCCTCCCCCCAACTCACTTAAAGAAGCAGCTGCACATATTAGATTTACTAACAGTGCTTTATTTGGAAATCAACTCATTTTTGTTTTTATTTTCTTTTTGGCTATAAATGATCTTAGTATGCAATGAGATTAAACCTTTTTATGCAATTCCTTAATATTATTGCTGTAAGTTAACTATTTGCTCTCTGTGTTAAATGATATTTAAACAGCATATATTACTATAATGGTGGAGTAAATATGAATTAAGAGACATTAATCACTAACATAAAAAAGAACAAGATTTGATTATTTATTTACCAGTTGATTCTTTGAGCAATTAATTTGTTGTGGCAGCTGAAGTCTCACTTTTTGTTTCTTTTTTTTTTACATCATTCTATGTATTTTTCTCAGATATTCTCTTTAAAGAAGACAGGGAAAAGTCCATATCCTCCGGGATGGTCATTAGGTTACTGGTTGTTACAAAGGAGAAAGCTTCAGCCAGGTTATTAAAGATTCTTGTACCAGAAGAAAGGTGCATATTGATTTTTGCTGGATACAATATTTGGGCTCTGATGTTGTTTTGTTTCAGATATTTAACCAGTGACCAACATTTCTTCCTCATTTCCAGAATTCTCACAGAGTAGTCATTGTCAAATCTGACAGGGTGTTGGTTAAATTTTAATGGGGCTTTCCTCCAAGCTATTTTTAACACTAGTTCTTTATCAAGATAAGAAATGAATTTTGCAACAATAGATCTTGTTGTTGCTATGGTGGGGGGTGGGGTGGGCACTGGCTTACCTATGAGCTCTTTTTATACCAAAAGAGAGTCCTTCTTGCAAGTCTAAAATTTTGGGAATCCAATTATTCAAAAATAAAATCATTATCTCACTTTCTGTTTTCTCTGTTATTCCAAAAAATTGAATATTGCATCTTCTCTTGCGATTTTCAAGGTCATCAATTTTATTCATTAGCCATGGGTTTTGTTTGAGAAGAAAGTCTGTGTGCATTCTCCTTTAATCTTCCATCTGTGTTGGTTACGGCTATTTCCATGTCTATTATTTTATTCTGATGTTGCTGAAAAAGGTCTCTACAAACTTCAGTTTGTTTAGAATTATTCTCACATAAATTCTCCAGCTTTTGTTGGAAGTCATCTGTCTTCAGTGATAGTGACTGTAGATTGGAAGACACCAGCTGTAGTTCTTTCCTCAGTGCAGCATCAAATTGTGAAGACTTGGAGCTGCTCATTTTCCTTCAAGTTTAGTCTCAAATAATTTGACAGGAATTGTTTGGAATAAAAACTTCAAAGTTTGTAAAGTTAAAGTTTAGACTATTAGTAACTAGATTTTATAACATTTAAGTATATATATTAGTCTAATTCCTGTCTATTATATTAGTTTCATAGAGCTCAGAAAAATTGCTGTGCTTAGCTGGCAGTGTAGACTCCGTCCCTTAAGAAAGACATCTAACTGGAAAACCACAGGTTCAGACACAGAACCATACTTCTGGCTAAATGCATTAACATATTTACACAAAGATTTAGCCCTGAACAGACAACAACCTGGTTGGCAACAGGGAAAATGATACTCTTCCTTAAGAGTGAACTTGTAAGTCATCTTAAGAACTCTAGACCAATAACTTGCTTTCAGACAATATACAAACTATATTCTGGAATTGATGCATATGTAGTTTATAATCATTTAGAAAAAAAACCCCTCAGTTATGACAATAAAGCAAAAGGGTAAAAAGTCATACAGATCAAAGGAACATTTGTTACTAAATAAAGCCTTAACAGAGAATTGTAAAAAGGGGAAGAATTTAAGTATGGCATGGATAGACTACAAAAAGAAAAGAAAATGGCAGGATCCCACACTCATGGATAAAAGATTGCTTACAGATGTATAAGATACACCCTACACTGAAGAATTACATTCGAAAGTCCATGAAATAGGAGCAAACCACTTTGCGGTTGAGCCATGACAAAGGACAAATTATTATCCTGGGGATAAAATTCAAAGGGGGATATTCCAAGATTATTCTTTATCACTGCTGCTGGTTTGTCTCACCCTTAAAGTATTAAGATGTTTACTTAATAGATTAGGCTAGGGTTACAATTTGGCTCCCAGATTACAACCTTGTTTAAAGATTTCTCATCTATTATTTTGTTGATGGCTTAAAATTATATAGTTCATCAGATAAGGAGTTGATAGCACAACTACAAGTGGTTAAAACTTTCTCAGATGACATAAGAATTACATATGGTCTTGATAAATGTGCAAAAGCAACATTTAAAACAGGCAAGCTGCAGCTCCAAGAAAATATCAACCTGGGACAGGAATGTGATATAAAATAATTTGAGCAGGAGGGAGTGTATATATATTTGGGAATAGATTAAGGATTAGTAATAAACCACAAAGAAATGTGGATAAAGCTTAGTGAAGAAAATGTCAGAAATCTAAAACTAATATTATAAACTTCCTTGACATTTAGGAATTAAGACCAAGCTATATCAATTTGCTCTTTCTGTTCTAACTCGCAGTTTTGAGGGTTATCAATTGGCCTCAAAATAATTAGACTGATTGGACACAAAAAATATAAAAATGTTTCATGTTTAACAAATGATATATAAAGATCAGTGTATATCAAGAGTTTTTATTCTTCACGCTGAAGGGGGTATGGGCCTCCACAAAACTGATACATGTACAGATCTGCAATTGTGGGACTGCATACACATCTGCTAACCTCATCAGAACCAAACACAGCTAAAGTTTTAAAATATGAGGAGAAATCTAAAATTACATCTTAGCTTAGTTTAGCAGATACATTTCAGAGTCAAAAGGGAATGGAAATCAACCCAGAAGTAGACAAAAATCAGACAGCAATGAATTGAAACCAAAAAATGAAAGGTTAATAATGACCCAGTAAAGTGGACACACTGGCTTACAAAATTTATTGAAAACATGGGAAAAACAAACAAATGCAGGTTTTGTAAAACAGAACTGTAAACAGTCACATATCTTGTTGTTGGGTGAGATAACATTCATGGCAGAGGGCCTGTATACCGAAAGGCACAATAATGTGGCAAAACTGTTGCACTGGGGATTGTGCAAACACTGCAGTATAGAATTAGTTGACTAGCATTGGAAACATGAACTACAAAGCTTAATAGAAAATGATGAAGTGTATATAGGTTCATAGGTTCATAGGTAGGCACTAGGCTATCGGCCCTGGGGCCTATACAAGCCCAGCCAAAAAGGTACCCTGGCTTTTGCCACCTAAGAAAATTATTTTCCTGTGCCTCTGTCGAGCAGAGGCACAGAGGTGATCCCCGGGGTGAATTTCCTATTTCCCATCCAATCAACAAGATTTTTCTTGAAGAATGAGGAACTTTGTTTGATATAGATAGGTAGTTTATTCCAGAGTATGGGAAGTCTCTGGGACAGGAATCTATCCCTCTGGCATGGTCTGTTTATTGTGGTGACAAGGTTTAGGTCCCCAGAGCGTGTAGCTCGGAGGGATTGGGATTTCTTTAAGTGGAGCATGTCCAACAGCTCTGGGTTTGACATAACTTTGTATGTTAGGCAGGGATCACCTCTGAGTAGGCAATATGTGATGGAGTAAAGCTGGAGTTTTTTGAGATGGTCTGTATAGGGCATCTGTTTGAGGCCAGTAATCCTCTTTGTGAGGTATTTCTGCAGCCTTTCCAGTTGTTGTAGATGTCTTGTGAGGTACATACCAAAAGGGGCGTTGTACTCTATAATGGGTCTAATGAGTGATGAGTAGAGGGGAACAATGACCTCTTTTTTTCTGGATGAGAAACCTTTTGTGATGAGGTGTGCCACATAGAAGGATTTCCTGACTACTGTGGCAATGTGATTATCAAAGGAGAGACTACTGTCCACCTGTGTCCCAAGGTCTCTTATCACACTTTCGGTGTTAAGTATACTACCGCCTATGTTGTAGTTCATGGGTACAGAGTTTTTACCAAATGGGATGACAATGTACTTTTAGGCATTGAGCTTGAGGCCATGGCTTTGACCCCAGGCATCTGTCTCAGTGAGGCCCTTTTGTAGGATGTCCACATCATTAGGAGTTTCGATTATGGCTCCTAGTTTGCAGTCATCTGCGAACTTCGTTAGCCAAAGACCTTCTGTGTTAGCCTGTACTTCAGAGAAGTAGATACCAAACAGGAGAGGACCCAGGACTGAACCCTATGGTACTCCACTTGTCACTGGTCTGAAGTTGGATTTGGAGTCTGCTACTTTCACAGTGTGGGTTCTGTCAGTGAGCCAGTTGGCAACCCATCTTGTGACATAGGGATTTATACCTAGTTTAGTGAGTTTATCTATATATGGTGTTCAAAGCCTTGGCAAGATCTAGATAGGCTGTATGAACCACCTTACCCTTGTCAACGGCTTTGGTGACTACTTCAAAGAAGTCTATCAGGTTTAGGAGACATGATCTGCCTTTTACAAACCCAAACTGGGTGGGGTCCAGAGTTTGAAGATTACCAATGTCTTTGATTATAAGTTCCATGATAATATGTTCCATGGCCTTGCAGACCAGGCTCGTCAGGCTAATGGGGTGGTAGTTCCCTGGGTTCATGGTGGCTCCCCCCTTGTGGAGTGTGATAACCATTGCGATGCACCATTCACCAGGCACAAAGCCTGAGGTGAGGCTATGACTGAACATGGTACTTAGGTGGGGTGCCAGTTTGTTCTGTAGTTCGTGTAGAATGCAGCCTGGGATGTTGTCTGGTCCCATGGATGCTGTGTTCTTGGCTTTGGAGAGTGTAGTTTTTACCTGTGCAGCCATGATTACAGGAATTTTGCATTCTTCCAGTATAGAGATGGGCTCTTTAGGGGGTGAGAGGGGGGTAAAGTTAGCACTGAACCTATCTGCCAGGATGTTGGCAATATCAGTTGGGTCTGTATATTCAGTGCATTGTGCTGTAACTCAGAGCAGATCTGAGTGTTGCCATTGAGATTCTTGACATAGCTATAGAATGCTTTGTGGTTGTCTTTAGAATCAGTGGTGATTTTATTTTCGTAACTAGCTTTGGAGGATTTTATCAGGTATCGCAGCTTCTTACTGAGGCTGACCAGGGAGCTCCTCCACTCATGGGATTTTACTCTCTTTTGCAACAATTTCTTCCTTCTGTTGTACAGTTTGTTTATGGCAGGGGACCACCAGATTGGCTTCCTTTTTTTGGAGGATAGCATCTTGGTTCTGTTTGGGATAGCACGATCCATACACTCATGTAAGTGCTTATAAAGTGCAATTGTGTAGGATTCACTAGTTGTAACTGTATTGTCCATCTGAATGGGTGTCATGAAGTTCACCACTTCTGTCTTAAGAAGCATGAAGTTGGCCTTGGAGAAATTTTTTTACCATGGTTTCCTTAATGGGGGGGTGGGGGCAAGATGTGGATATCTAGGGTAATTAGTTTATGGTCGGATCGGACCAATGAGGCATTGACTTCAGCTGTGGAACACCGGTCACTCATGTTGGTAATGACTAGATCTAGGATATTGTTACCCCTGGTGGGGGTGTGGATAAGTTGATCCAGGGCATTAGAGTTTATGAATTCCAGAAAGTGTTGAGCAAAGGAGTTGGTACATGAGTAGTTTTCCCAGTTAATGGTGGGGTAGTTGAAATCGCCCATTATTAGGGTGTTTGGTTGAACCCTAATATTTTCTATTGCATCAAGAAAAGAGGAGTAGGAATCCTGGGGCATGGTGGGTGATCTGTAGCAAGCTACAGTTTGGATTGCAGTTTTGCCCAGAATTAGTTGCACTTGGATAACCTCGGCTGCATTATGCTGAGCAACTAGCCTGGAGGTGTAGATATCCTTAATGAATATGGACACACCTCCACCTTTGGTGTTCCCGTCCAGGTTACATGGCCGAAAAGTGTGGTATGAGTTATAGCCTGGTAGTGCAGGGGTGCTCTCTGGAGCCTTGAACCAGATCTCAGTCACTGCACAGATATCAATGTTCTCCATTTTAAGGAGTGCCTCGAGTGAGTGTATTTTGAGATTTAGACTTCTAGCATTGAGTAGCATCACCCTCAGTTTTTGCTTGCCTGTTCCTGTAATGGTGGTGAATTTGTCATTTGAACCTTGCCTAAAAAAGGCACTATAGGGGTGGCAAGAATCTTAGCCAGTATCCGGAATCCCAGGGGTGACATGAGCAGTCCATCTCTGGCAAAGCATCGTGGTCTGTCGACCATGTCATCCCAGGCAGACAGACACTGGATCCCTTTAGAATGGCACCAGAAGCATAGCCAATTGTTGAAGTGAATCATTTTATCCTTGTACTGTGGCATCATTCTGGGTGATGGCAGAATGCTACTCAGGGCTAGGGTCATACCTGCCTGGGCTACAAGATCGGAGAGCTCTTCCATGTCTCTTTTCATGTAGTCGAGGGAGGTACGTCTCAGGTCATTCACACCAACATGGACAATGACAGAGTCATATTTCTACTTGTTGTGGAGTGACCTGAGTGCATGGGTTATGTGGCGGATGCTGGCACCCGACAGGCAGCTAACAGTAACCTTCTCCTTGTTAAGCCTGGTGAGTGGGACATCAGTGTGCCTGACTATAGAGTCACCTATGACTAGTGTGTTGGGTACATTGTTTTGCCTTATTGGCTGTGGTTGAGTGGTACACTGAGTCTGCCAGCTATGTGTCATTTGGGTTGTGTTGGGGGATGGAGGTTGCTTGCGGTTCTGCTTTGGAGGTCTCTGTTGCTTAGATAGATTATTATTGAGAGCCTCTGCGAATGTTTTTGTGTTACTATGTGTGGATTTTGGTGGTGTAGATTTAGTGAGACTATGTGATGAATGTGGTGTGGTGCAAGTGTTTACCTTCTCCTCTAGACTGTCAAGTTCAGTCTTGATTGGAGAGAGTTTTACCTCCAGTTTGGCTAGATAAGTGCATCTCTCACAGGTTGTAGTGTTGGGTGGTAGGAGGAGAGGGTTGTCTGTGTACATGAGGCAATTTCTCCATTGCCCCAAGATGCCCAGATTCATCAGATAAACAGGAGAGAACACTGGGAGCTGACCCTTGGACATGCCTGAATAAAAAACATTTTTCCTCTAGATAAGTGAGGAAAGTGAGTACAAGAGCTGTTTTTCTCTAAGCAAGTGAGGAAAGTAAGTACCAAAACTGTTTTCCTCAAGGTAATGAGGAAGGTTGAGTGCTATAGTAATTAATAGCTTATTTAGTGCTTACAACAAGTTCTCAACAAGTGCTGATCACGAATAAGCAAATTCAAGTGCTAAAACTAAGAATCTGTGTCTGGACTGAACTAGTTACAGGAAAGGGGGGAAACAAGTGCAAATGCGGGCTTTTAAATCAGAAAGTTGAGAGAGATGGAAAAACTGCCCAAATGGCAAATAACTACAATTTCTGGGCCAGAACCAATCCTTATGTGGTAGATAGGTTACCTAGTGCTTACCACTCCCACTGATAAGCTAGAAGGCTTCCCTCCAACACAGAAAGCTTGGGGGGGCTCAGAAGCTTATATACAGTCCTGGATACAGCAAATCTGAATCTGGACTATACTAGTTACAGGAAAGATATATATATATATATATATATATATATATATATATATATGGGTGTAGGTTAGAAGATCGACAGCTGGGATAACCGACAACGCATGAGCAGGCACCAGATGATCGACACTCAGAAGACCGACGCTACGGATGAAAACTCCAACGCCAGGGATAGTGAGTTGGAAAGAAGGCTGTGTGAGTATGCGGTGGTGACGGACGTTAGGGTGCGACTAAGGTAAGTGTGGATAGTGACAGTCTGTGGGGATAGGGGTGGGTTAAGTGAGTTAGGGTTAGGGCTCGGGTTGGGTAAGTGTGCGGTAGTGGTATTTTTTGGGTTAGGGGCGGGTTAAGTGAGTTAGGGTTAGGGCGCGGGTTAGGTAAGTGTGCGGTAGTGGCAGTGTTTTGGGTTAGGGGCGGGTTAAGTGAGTTAGGGTTAGGGCGCGGGTTATGTAAGTGTGCAGTAGTGGTATTTTTTGGGTTAGGGGTGGGTTAAGTGAGTTAGGGTTAGGGCGGGTTAGCTGAGTGTGCGATAGTGACGGACCTTAGGGTAAGGGTTTGGGTTAGGGTTGGACGTAGTTGTGTGTGTGAGGTTTAGTGTGGGTTTGTGAGGATTTTGGTGTGCTTGTGTTCTGTGTGTGGTTTTTGGATAAGGGGATGTGTTTTGTTAGTTGATTGTTGTTATTGTGGTGTGTGCAGTGTGTGGGGTTTAGTGTTTGTGGACCGTCGGTTACTTGTTTGTCGGGCATGTGAGGTGTCGTGTTTATGGTTTGTCGATAATGTGCTGTCGATGTTTTTGTTGTCGGTGAGAGTGGCTGTCGATCTTATGACCTAGAACCATATATATATATATATATATATATATATATATATATATATATATATATATATACAGAAAAGTAGCTAAAACAGCAGTAAAAACAATTCAAATGCAGTGCAAGCTTGCACACTTGAGTATGTAGCAATGTTAGACCAAACAGTTTAAAAAGTGCAATTAAATTAAAAATGACTAAAAACAAGTGCAGAAGGAGTCTATTAGGTAGAATGAGGTAAAGAGATGGGACTGAGGGGAGTGTCCCAGATCAAATCTACAGTGGCGGCGGGCAACTGCAAAAGCCTCCAAATTTAAACAATACAGGAATAGGGAGGGTGGGTAAGGGAAAACCAACACCATCAGCAGAGATCTGAAAAACTATAGAGTGAAGCAAAAATAACAGTGCACAACTCTGAAGTCAGCCAGCAATGATATAAAATTAGTCAAACAGCTCTGTATATCTCCAGATAGTTTGAAGAGCACTCTGTCAGGACACAGGAAGGCTCCAGCAATGATATGCAGGCTGTTACTACGGGGGTCTAATTTTATGCAAGCAATCCTTGAGATAGTCAGATAACACACAGGATGTAAAACCAGTTATACCAACTTAAGACACAGAGAAATAGGGGGGGGGGAACACCTTCAGCAGAGATCTGAAAAACTATACAGTGAAGCAAAAATAACAGTGCACAACTCTGAAGTCAGCCAGCAATGATATAAAATTAGTCAAACAACGATTACCAGTACACAACTCTGAAGTGCCAGAAAAATATATTCAGCTCTGTATATCTCCAGATAGTTTGAAGAGCACTCTGTCAGGACACAGGAAGGCTCCAGCAATGATATGCAGGCTGTTACTACAGGGGTCTAGTTTTATTCACGTAATCCTTGAGATAGTCAGATAACACACAGGATGTAAAACCAGTTATACCAACTTAAGACACAGAGAAATAGGGGGAGGGGGGAAAACACCTTCAGCAGAGAACAACAATTACCAGTACACAGTACTCCCTGCGCTATTTCCCTTTTACGATATCCCCTGTCTGATAGTTCATTCGCCAATCTATCCCTGGCCCATAAATAATCATCCTCCTGTGTGTGCAACCTAGATGTATGCAGGAATTGCCCTTTCATAACATTTCCAAAAACCCTCCTGGGGTGCATACTTGTCCTATCAAGCAAGTTATTCTTCCTGCATTCCTTCCTTTACATTAAAGAATCAACCCTTCCGGTGACATTAATGGAAATGGTTGTGTGAAGAAAATCTATGCTGGATTTAGAAGTATGCATAGAAAATCTAAAGCATGTACTGCTGCCATCTAAATAGTATGCACTCCAATAGGGTTTTTGTAAATGCTATGAAAGGGCAATTCCTGTGTACATCTAGGTTGCACACACAGGAAGATGATTATGTATGGGCCAGGGATAGATTGGCAAATTAACTATCAGACAGGGGATATCAAAAAAGGGAAATAGCGCAGAGAGTAGAGGAGGTGGATAGTCTAAGGGATACAGTGGGTACCCCCTTTTTGAATAGGGACGCGGCTTTATCACATCCTAAAGTGAATAATAGACCTACATCTATTTTTTGTTTGAAATACGATAGTAATATTAACTAAATTTGTGATATTGTCAAACAGAATTGGGCTATACTGCATTCTGATGACACCATCTCCAAGGTGGTAGGTGATGCCCCTAGATTTGTTTACAAAAATAATCTGATTCTGAAAAGGGAACTATGTTATAGATCATTTAGGAAATCCTATAGTTTACCCCTGAGGTTTGGGACATTTCCATGTAGGTCCTGCAAAGCCTGTAAATATATGTCCCGAACTAATACATTTGTACATCCAATAACTGGTAAAGACTATGTTTTTAGGGTACATGCTGACTGCAGGACAGCTAACTTAGTGTACCTTGCAACTTGTAATGACTATGAGTCATACTATGTGGGTAAAACTGATCAGAAATTGAAGCATGTAGGGGACACAAGGAGAATGAGCTGTTTAAGCGCCCTTTTTAAACACGTTAAAGATCATAGTGGACATTCTTTTAAGTTCACTGTGATAGAGGTAATACCAGAGTCTGCCAGAGGTGGGGACATAGTCAACAGAACAGAATGTGTGGAGATGAGGTGGATTGCCACATTACAGGCACATAAAACACCAGGCTTAAATTACAATGTTACTTTAAAGCCAGCATTGAAATCGAGGCCATTACATCACTAATTGGCCCAGCTGTGTGATAGGGTAATTTCTTTTTGAATGTACTTTTTAAAGTACTTGTTGGTTTGTGTATACTGAGGATCTGATGAAGCATTTTTATGTGAAAGCGCTTATCCTGATTTTTATTAAATACACTTTTATTTAATCTCCTTGAATTTTTATGCTGACTGCCATGGTGAATGCACTGTGCTTTGTTGCTTTCTTTATATATTTATTTGGCACAGTTAGACCTTTGGTCGTTGGTGTGTTGGCTTGGTTTACATAGTTCAGAAAATATAGATGTGAGAAAACCAGGCATAGTAGTCCATGAAAAAAGACAAAAGTAGCACTGATCATTGAAAGTGCTATACCCAGTGATTGCATTGTCTTACTTACAGAGAGAAACAAAGTAAAAAATATCAGGATTTACAGGCAGAAATGAGAGCAATGTGGAAGAAGGAGACCCAGACAGTTTCATAGTACTAGGAACAGAAAAAAATAATTCACAGTCTTATTTAGATATGCTACCAATACATGCAACCCCATATGAATTACAGAAAGAGGCAATTCTGAGCACAGTGTGTGTGCTGAGAAGGGCACTATTCTAACATCAAATACTGAAACGATACATATTTCATGGACTGCAGTGGTACCCTTACTTAGGAATGGCATCCTTTCCTGTCATGGCATTAGAAACCCAGAAGACTTGGAGAAATTAAATCGGGAATATTATATTCACAAACTTGCAGAAAGTATTCTTAAGAATAATTTTCAATTATCCAGATTTTTGCATCATTTTTCAGCCTATTCCTCACAAAATATGTTTTCTGGCTAATGATTGAGGATTAAGCAATGAAAGGCATCTGAGTTTCAGGCTTTGGATTCTTCATAAAATGTTTTTCAATGCAAACTTATTCTATTACCATTCTAAGTTTATAAGAGCAATATTATAAATCTATTTTTGAGTTTTGCAGTCTGTGTGGCCATCCTAAGTATGTGACGGTTTGCATAGTCTGTCCTTCTAGAAAGCAATTAAATCTCCATGTACTTCAAAGAATTATGACTTGTTCTCTTCGATCGTACATCATTTGTTATGTGTTCTTTAGATGGATGTCAGGTTTCACCTCTTAAGCTTCACTTCTCTTTGCTGTCAAAGTGAATTTCTTGACATCCATTTCACCACCACATAACAAGTTGGTTATGATTGCAGATATGATATACTGTCCTATTTATTATCCTTGCTTAACACCAGGCCTTTGGCTATTCAAAGCTACCTCAGGCAAGTGCTCACATGCTCTTTTCAAGTGGGCAGGCATTGATATTGGTTAATGTGGTCCTTAGACTCAAGACAGACATGTCAAAGGTTGCATGCTCACCAGTCTGCATTACAAATACATGGAAAGCTGTTCCATTTTTTTCTCCTTGACTGAATAGTAGCTTCCTAATAAACCCACCTCCTTTTTTAATTTTGACTACCTTTGCAATTTCCTCCCTATCAAGTCAATCGATCTTGTGGCCTTTATACCTACCTTGTTGTCAATGGGCAGACAAATATAAGTTGAAAAGGTCCACACTTAGATCTATCATGTGGGACCTACCTATACTGTACAGCAATAGTTTCCTATGCCCAAAGTCAATGTGCTCAGACCCTGAAGCCTGTCAGAACTGCCTGAACTCTCATTCTCCTGTCCTCTCAGAGCCAGTGTTCTCAGGACCTTGAAGCCTGTCAGGCTTTTGAGAAGGATAGGTGGTACTTAATGCTCCCGTCTCATTCCATGTATACCATGCCAGGAAAGCATCATTATGTTTGAGTTAATTCCTAAATTATTATTTTTTGCTCATATTTGAGACCTCATTACTGCCTAGGAGACATCCTATAATTCATTATACTTAGTGTTCTGCAAAACAAGGAACAATATTTAGTACCCATCCTGTAAAACTTGTTGCCTCTCTCATTGGCCTTTACTACCTTATTATGGTGAGACTGCCTCTTGTTCAAACCGTTTTAGTGTATGTGCTTAACATATGCTTGGATGACCAAATAAACACCTGTTTATCTTTCTTTCTCTGGACTAAGCCTTGGCCAAATCTATGATCTGGGCTGTGCTGAATGAACATGTACTGAACAGGATGGGATTAATGTACATGGGCATTAATATCTTCCTTATGATTTATTCAAATATGTGAGAGAACTTTCTAGCCCTGTTCATTTTTTTGCAAATATTTGATCCTCATCCCCAATTTTACTGAAATGTCTTTCTTTCTTTCTTGGCGAACACTCAATGAATGTGCCACACAACTGCTTCCATGTGTATTTTGAGAAAGGCATACTATATCTGGTAGACAGAAGGATGAACTCACATTGCAGAAACAAAGAATGTATTAAAAATCCACATTAGCACCCACACAACCTAACCTGATCCTCCTAACCCCATACATGAACCATAGATGCATCCATACAGGAGTTTTTTGGATAGATTAGATATTAAAACAAGAAGGATGCTTCATGCTCAGCAAATGATTTATAAAAATCAGTCCATACCAAGATTATATATTCCCCATTCTGAAGGAAAAATGGGTCTCCTTGAAATTGATTACATGTATAGATCTGCAATCATGGGACTCCACACATCTCTACTGAACTCACAAGAGCCAAAGGTAGTGAAAGTTTTGAAACATGAGGAGAATAAATCTAAGATGACTTCTCTGTTTAATTTAGCAGAAGCATATCAATGTCAAGCAGGAATGGAAATCAAACCAGAAGTAGATAAAATCAGGCAGCAACTGAATGTGCTAAAAAAACAAAAGTAAGAATGTAAGGTGAAGGACCAGATAAGAAGGCAATAAATGTGGAAAAAACATATAGTTGCAAGTATAGAAAGCTTCTGGAAGAGCCTCATGTTGATCAAGAACAAATGCAGAAATGTTTAAGGAGAGGCAAATTCAAACCAAGAAATGAAAGGTTAATATTGGCGGCCCAAGATAGTGGGCTATGTACACGCTGGTTTACAAAGTCCATTGAACATGTGGGAGAAACAGACAAATGTAGGTTTTGCAAAACCGAATTGAAAACAGTCACACACCTTGTTGCTGGTTGCGACACACTAATGGCATAAGGACTGCATACTGAAAGGCATAATAATGTGGCAAGACTGTTACACTGAGGATTGTGCAAACAAAGTGGCTGAAAAACACTGGAAACATGAGCCACAAAGCATCATAGAAAATGATGAAGTTTATATCACATGGAATCACCCATTACCAACAGTTCAAAAGCTAGATGCTAGAAAACCTGATATAGTGGTCCAAGAAAAGAAGACAAAAGTAGCATTGATCATTGAAATCACTACACCCAGTGACTATAGTGTCTTGCGTACAGAAAAACACAAAATCATAAAATACTAGGATCTGCAGGCAGAAACGAGAGCAATGTGGAAGAAAGATACCCAGTTTCAATAGTGGTAGGAGCAACAGGTCTTATAAAAAAATTTACAATCGTATTTAGATATTTTATCTATGTAACCTCGTATGAATTGCAGGAGTCATTACTGGGCACATTGCGGGTGCTGCAAAGAACACTTTTGGCTGACATCAAAGAGTGAAACAATACTAATTTCATGAACTTTAATCGTACTTTGACATAGATTCCCGTCATGGTATTAAAAACCCAAAAGACTTGGAGAAATTAAAAAGAGTTTTTTTTTTTTTTTATGAAATACTGTCCATGAAAAGTGAAGATAGCACCAAGACTTTGGTCCATTCATGCAACTCTACCATGGCATAGAGTGTGATATATGCAAATGTGATTCCAGAATTTATTTATTGCTTTTTAATAACCAGGTGAGTAAGCTAGTCTAGTGAATGTTTTCATCCATGTACACAGGTTCAAAGAATGTGCACATATAAAAATATGCAATTCAGTACACCAAACCTAATACAAGCTTCAGTACACTTGGCTTACATATATGTTGAGTAGGTTAACAAATGCAAGCAGATACACAGAAACATTTTGGTCAGAATGCACAACAGCTGAAACAAGACAAACTAGCCTTTATCTTGATAACAGCAGATGGATTCAGCAAGGATATGATCTTTAAGAGCATAATTAAAGTCTTTGAAGATGTTTTTTGGTTTTTGGTAGGCAAATGAGGGTGAATAAGAGAGAAATAGCTGTATTATGAGTGGTAACCATTTGACATATCTGGACCTGCTAGAATGAGTCCTGAATTGCAGAAAATGAATGGCCCGAAAGAATGGACTAATGTATATTAAGCCCGAGATGCCATTTTTCAGAATATTCCTTTTTCTCCAAGATATAGCAATCTCGGAGTTGGTATACATAAGTTCTGGGGATGTGGGGGGGGGGGGTGCTTGCTACCCCTGTAAAAAGAAGTTTTAAGGAGAAGACTGATATTTGAGATTCACTCTTCTCACGTGTTTTTAGTCTTTTTTTTGGCTTTTCAGCACTCGGCATTTCAAGTGTTGGCATTTCAATAGGGAATCACTGTGAACTTTTAAGATCATAGATGTTGTATTGGATAGGCAAATTTTTTTGTCAATGAGGACAGTAGTCTTGCTTTAACACATTGAAAATAAGAACAATTGGTAACAGTTTGTGAGTTAACTGTCCATCTTGTTAATGGTTGTCGTAGGTGTCTCACTGGGCTCAGTTTAGGGATCCTTCATTTTTGGGCAATTTGTCTAATTGTTTTTTTCCATAAAAGATCACAAGACAGGTGAGACAGTTATTACCACACTAGTTATGTATTTTATAGAATGTAAGGGTAAACGTCAGCATCTGTTATGGAAGAAATATTGATAATCGACTTTGCAGTTGTCAACATATTTTTCACAGCATATTTCTAATTTTCATGTCTGAGGCAAATTGTTTAAAAAAGAAGGGTCCATAAACTTAGCCTTGTGAGACACTAATGCCACACTGACATGGGATGTGATTATAAAATTAATTGTCAGGTCAAAACAAAAAAATGACATAGGAAGACGTAGGCAATAGCTTTACCTTGACCATTTTGCATATACGAAAGTCAGAAAAGTATACTGTGTAGCTCATCTTATTATAAAGGACATGTCTAGTCTGTCCAGAGAAATTGCTGCATCAGTACATACCTCAGTGATCTGATAAATGATTCAGTGCACACAGTATCACCTGTCCACAGGACATCAAAGGCAGATGGAAGTAGTACTTCCAGCAGCTTCTCAATGAAGAAAACCCCGCAGAAGCTGTACTGTCCTTGACACAGACTGTGATGAGAGAAGAGGAGGGTTCTATTACAGAAAGAAGTAAGAAAGGCACTAAGGAAAATGAAGTCCGGGAGAGCAGCAGGCTCAGATGAGGGCACAACAGACATGATAAGGATGCTGGGTGAGACGAGGAGAAATGGCATATGAGGGTACTCATAACGGTGTGGAGAGAAAGGCATATCCCAAAGGACTGGAGAATAAGAATTCTAATGCCAATGTTCAGAACAAGGGGGACATCCACAACATGGGCAGTACAGAGGTATCAAACTCCTGTCATATTCCATGAAAGTTATGGAAAGGGTGACTGATGAACAAATATGCACAGTAGTAGAAATTAAGATGGGATATTAGCAGTGCAGATTCAGATCAGGATGCAGCACAACTAATCTGAGTTTTGCAGTGAGACAGATAGTTGAGAAGAAGCTAGAGGTGAGGAAAGAACCCCAATGGGCATTCCTAGACTTGGAGAAAGCATATGACAATGTCTCAAGAAACTTGATTTCGGCAGTCCCTTTCCATGGTTTGAAATCCTAGAAACATTAACAGAATTAGTGTAAGCAATGTACAAGGACCCTGTAACTCAAGCATGAACAGTGTTCAGTCTCACAGTTGGGTTTCCACAGTGTGAGGGTGTGCATCACGGTTCGGCTCAGACCCCACTGTTGTTCATGTTTGTGATGAACTACAACAACGAACAGGTCAGAGGGGGTAGATCAACAAAGTTTCTGTTTGCAGATGATGTGGCATTATAAGCAGACTGAGTAAGAACTTCAGCAAAGTATGGGGAATGGAAAGGAAAATTGAAGGCACATTGGATGAAACTGAATACAGATAATACTGTTGTAATGGCAGCAAATAGGGGGGATTAGAAGAAGCTAAACTTGAGATAGAAGGGAAAATAGTGGAACAGGTTAACAGTTTCAAATATCTGGGAGGGGTGGTTGAGGAGAAGGGAAGTTTGAACGATGACATGAAAGATAGAATTAGAGGGGCTGCAACTAACTGGCACTGAGTATCGGGTGTTGTGTATGAGAGAAGAATGCCAAAAATGCTGAAAAGTAAGGTGTACAAAACAGTGGTGCAGCCAGTACTACTGTATGATACAATAACCTGGGCAATAAAGGCAGAGCAGTTGAGGAAGGTAGAGGTGATGGAGATGAAGTGCTTCAGATGGGCGGTGGGATGCACATTGTGGGACAGACAAAGAAATGAGGACATAAGAGCAGAAGCCAAAGAAGCTCCAATTGTAGAAAAGATCAAAGAGAACAGATTATGATGACTCAGGCACATGTGCAGAAAAGTCAAAGGTAATCTGGTGAAGACGATTTGGGACATACAGGAAGATGGAGAGATGAAATGAGGGCATCCAGCAAAGAGGTGGATGGATTGTATGAGAGAAGACGTGTGATAGTCAGACATGAGTGTTGAATATGGTAGGACAGTGGCATAGAACAGAGAGAGATGGAGACAGTTGATACAACACCATGATCCCATGTAGAAGATGGGAAAGAGAGAGATGATGATGATGACAGCATCACTGAGCCTTTATACAAGCCACCTGAAACAGCTTGAAGAGGTAGAATAAAAATCATAGGGCTGCAAAATCTGAACTGTTTTCAAAGACTTCAGGATGTGTTATAATATTTTATTTCTTATATGCAACTTAGAGGTAGTCTGCATACAGTCTATAAGGTAATGTATAATGTGGTTCTGCCTGCAAATCTATTCATGGTGCACTCTCCCGAGGGAAGTAGCTTCAGATCAGGGAATGTAATACTAAAGTGAAATGCCACTTAATGAAAAAAGTGTAATGGATACAACATCTTCTAAGGTTGTAGGCTTGACATTTCATCACTGGAACCTTGCTCTAGACATTCCTAAATCATTCACCTACACCAGTTATGGGTACTTGCTGGGGGTTTAATATGACAGGGGATATTATTGGATGTAAGAAAGTTGTGATCTCCTATCAGATAGAAATGAAGTTTCTAATGAAGTAAAAAAAAAATCCAGTTTGTGTCCTTCCCATCTCCATAAGATATTTAGACTGAGAAGAACAGATTTGTCAGAGTCACTATAGTATGTATGATCAGGATACTCCAGCTAAGATGATGCCAACAAATGCATCTAAAGTGAAAAGTTATTTCAGCAGAATAATTTAATTCTGTTCATTACAATTGTTTGTCATTGCTGCACATTTACAACACATGCTTTAAGCACTGTTCTTTGTAACGCATTATTGGTCTTATGCAGTCACACACGTACATAATCTGCACTTCTTCATGAAGAGCCATGGTCTAGGCATTCACTGTGTTCTTCCTTGGCTATTATTTCCACAGCAAAGCTGTTGTTTATAATCCTCACCCTAGCCAAGTTGATGTGATTAGGTGTTGGCTAGGAAAATCGGAGAGCTGCTACTCAGCATTCACAAAATATGTTAATACTACCCATTGTAAATGATGCCAAGAATAATGCCACATTAAAACATGCTAAATAACTATATTTCATCACATACATCATGCATGCCTGTCAAGGCCCATGGACTGAAAGCTAAATTACATGTAACTTAATGTTTCATTTAGAAAATATGTTTTCTAAATTATTGCACAGCGTATGAAATAATCCAAAAACAAACGCAACAGAGTCCAAACTGGCCGTAATCTTTTATTATAAATATAAGCACACTCAGGTTAAAAAACCCTTCATCAGACAAACTTCACATAACCGTGACAGTCTTTAAATAATAAAACATTTCTAAAAGCAACCAATTACTTCCTATACTTGACCCACCTTTTCTTTAAGGCTGGTTTTAAAGGTACAGACCTATTGTCAGCAGCCAATTGTATGATGCATCTTAACTCTGCATACTCTGTATCATTGACAATGCCCCCCCTTTTTTTCATCTGTGCAGCATGCAAAACCATAAGAACAAAAGTATGATGTGGAAAGCTAGAAACATGCTGGTACAATGCATTATGTTTATCCTTCTGTCTAATAGATGACAAGTGGTGCAATATTCTTGTTTTTTACTTACAATTAGTTTTTCCAACATAAAAACTCGGACATGAATTGCAGCATGCTAAGTAAACCACATTCTCTGTATGGCAGTCTGCATAAAACTCAAATGTGTATTTTTTGTTTGTAACAGGATGTATAAAATAATTTAAACCATTCACATTTGAACATGCTTTGCAATGCCTACAGGGAAAAGTCCCTGATCTCATGTGTGCAGAGGAAACACTGTTAGCCGCCTTCTTATTTTTTAAACCAGGTTCTATACATAACATGTCTTATATATTACTATTTCTCTTGAAGGTAAATCTGGGTTTCTCATCTAGAATATCCTTCAAGTGACTGTCACTTCTTAGTATCTTCCAGTTTTGCTTAATAATATCACATATCCCATACACATTGTTAATATAACATAGAATTACCTTGTTTTTTGTCATACTTATTAGATGGCTTCAGCTTATCTCCCTGCTGTTCTTTACTACTAGAAAACCATGGTCTAGCCCTGGCTTCCCTGTTAGATATTATACTGTTCTTAGTTTTTTTCTAAATTTTCCTTTGAATACCCCTTTTCCTTAAGATGTTCATTTAACACATCAGTTTCTTTGTAAAACTCATTATTGTCTGTGCACAGCCGAGAAATTCTGTATCCTTGCTCTTGCATACTATTATGAAAAGTATGCCTAGGATGCATACTACATGCATTCAAATAATGATTTCTCCAGCATTGTTTCCTATGCAAGGTGGTGTCAATCTTACCAGTTACATTTTTATTTAATATGATAATATAATATCATAATAACCATAATAATATTATGCAAGGGCAAGGATACAGAGTTTCTTGGCTGTGCACAGACAATAATGAGTTTTACAAAGAAATAGATGTGTTAAATGAACATCTTAAGGAAAAGGGGTATTCAAAGGAAAATTTAGAAAAAACTAAGAACAGTATAATATCTAACAGGGAAGCCAGGGCTAGACCATGGTTTTCTGATAATAAATAGCAGCAGGGAGATAAGTTGAAGCCATCTAATAAGTATGACAAAAACAAGGTAATGCTACGTTATAGTAACAATGTGTATGGGATATGTGACGTTATTAAGCAAAACTGGAAGATACTAAGAAGTGACAATCACTTGAAGGATATTCTAGATGAGAAACCCAGATTTACCTTCAAGAGAAATAGTAATATAAAAGACATTTCATTACTGCTTGGTAGTAGACTGATTAAATTGTAACTCTTATTCTAAGTCTTTTGGTTTAAGCACTTGAGCTTCATACAGGCTGTTTTACATTAAGAATGTTTGTGGTCTGCACTGTTGTGGCAGGACAGGTAGCTTACATCCTTCTAAGTTGGGAATTGCTGATTGAAGGCCCATGTCTGCTATTCTAAAAGTGTATTAGTTCTGGCTTAAGCACTTGGGCTTCAGGCCAGTTATTCTACATTAAGAAGGTTTGTGGTCTGCACTCTTGTGGGAGGAGAGGCTGGATTCTACCCTTCTGAGCTGGGAATATCTGGTCACAGGCTTATTGTGCCTGCTTATTTGAACTGTTTCTGAAATTGGTGTGGCTTGTTGCTGTAGCATAGACCAGATTCAGGCCTGCTGAATCTAGCTTTGTTTGTATAACTTGAGCACTGATCCATCTTTTTTGGAGAAGGTTCCCTTGCACCCTAGTGAGCAGGATGTGCAGTTAGAACTTGTCTGATTGAAGACTGCTGGAACAGGGCTCAGTTATGAGTTTTTTTTCTGGTTAATTGGGTAACTTGTTTAAATCAGTTTGTTCGTTTTCTATTGTTTATATATATATATATATATATATATATATATATATATATATATATATATATATATATATATAAATTGTACTTTATTCATCTGCTTTTACTGTATTTGTGTTTCTTCCTACTTTATTACTAGTGGCATTGACTACAACTCTGATTTGCGATATATAACTATAAGTATCCTTTTCTGTGCATTTAAAGTGTTTTTTGAGTGTATCTGCTTTATTTTCTAAAAAAAAAAAAAAAAAAAAAAAAAACATATATATATATACTTGTTTCCCGCCTTTCTAAGCTAGTATAGTCCAGTTTTCAGGATAGTGCTGAATTCAGGCCTGTGTTACAAATCTCTGTGTTTGCCCATACCTTACTTGGATAAAAGGAAGTTCTCTGTTCACCTGTGAGAGTGGGGAGCTTTGTTCCTGGAGGAGTGGTTTCAGCCCCGAAATTAGTAGTTTATTAGCCATTTTGGGTTAATTTCTATCTCTTTCATTTCCCTGCTATAAATACCATATTCAGCGCCGGTTAGCTAGGGTAAAACTATTCCCGGATCCACAAAAATCTCCTCTTCAATTTTTCCCTTGGAACTAGACAAACTTTTGACTTAAGCACTCAAGCCACTCATTTCTCAGCCTGGCACTTACTCAAAACTTATAACAAGCACTTATAAACCGTAGCACTAGACCCTCCTGTACTGTACAGAAGGACAAGGCTCGCTATTCGACCTTACCAGCCATCCAGTAAAACAGTTCACTGTACCTATCCAGGCATGTCCAAAGGGCAGTTTCAGGTGTACTCTCCAGTCCACCTGGTGAATCTGGGCATTTTGAGGCAATGTTACAATTGCCTCATGTACACAGACAACCCCCTCCTCCTACCACCAAACACTAATACATATGAGAGATACAATTATACAGCCAAACTGGAGGCTAAGCTCTTTCAACCCAAGACTGGATCAAACAGTCCAGAGGAGAAGGGGAAATACTTGCATCACACCACCAGTCTCACATAAACCCATTAAAGCAGCACTGGAAAAAA
The DNA here is from genome assembly GCF_019279795.1 of Protopterus annectens. Classification (NCBI taxonomy): domain Eukaryota; kingdom Metazoa; phylum Chordata; order Ceratodontiformes; family Protopteridae; genus Protopterus; species Protopterus annectens. The sequence continues at coordinate 1,319,711,184 of NC_056731.1, read as the reverse complement.
ACACACATAAATACATGTAAACATACTCGGAGGCTCTAAATAAAAATCTGCAAAACCAACAGAGACCTCCAAAGCAAACATCCAAGGAACCTCCACCCCCCAACACAAACCATGAAACACATACTTCACAAAATTGGGTGTACCATGCAATCACAGCCCTTAAGGCAAAATAACATACCCAACATACTAGTAATAGGTGACTCTATAGTCAGGCACACTGATGTCCCACTCACTAGGCTGAATAAGGAGAAGGTTACTGTTAGCTGCCTGTTAGGCACCAGGATCCATCACATAACACAAGCACTCAGGTCACTACAGAACAAGTACAAATATGACTCTGTCATTGTCCATGTTGGTATGAATGACCTGAGCCATACCTCTCTGGACTACATGAAAAGAGACATGGAAGAGCTCTCTGATCATGTAGCCCAGGCTGGTATGACCCTGACCTTGAGTAGCATCCTGCCCTCACCAAGAATGATACCATGGTTGTTGTTGTGTCTTTCGGCTTTTCCCAGTTAGGGGTCACCACAGCGGAACTCCAGTCCGCTAATGATTGGCAGTAGATGATACCACGGTATAAAGAAAAAAATCTCAATTTCAACAATTGGCTAAGTTTCTGGTGTCATTCAAAGGGGATCCAGTGTCTGTCCACCTGGGATGACATGCTCGACAAGCCACGCTGCTTCACTAGAGATGGCTTGCACCTGTCACCCTTAGGCTTTCGAATACTGGCCAAGGCTCTTGCCACCCCCATAGTGCCTTTTTAAGGTAAGGCTTAAAAGAAAAACCTACCATTGTAAATAGCACAAGTAACAAAAAACTGAAGGGAGTGGTGCTACTCATGCCAGAAGTCTGAACCTCAACATGCATGCACTCGATGCACTCCTCAGTATGGAGGAAATCGATATATGTGCAGTAACAGAAACCTGGTTTAAGGATCCAGAGAGCACCCCAGCACAACCAGGCTACAACTCATACCATACATTTCGGCCACAGAACTCAAACCGAAATACAAAAGGCGTGGGCGTATCCATATTCATCAAGGATACCCACACCTCCAGGTTAGCGGCACAGTACGATGCTTCAGAGATCATCCACGTGCAACTAACAATGGGCAAAACTGCAATTCAAATTGTAGCTTGCTACAGATCACCCATCATGTCCCAGGACCCCATTCCACGTTCCTGGAAACACTGGGAAACATAAAGGTCCTACCAAATACCCTAATATTGGGTGATTTCAATTATCCATACATTAACTGGGAGAAACTACTCAATTACTAACTCCCTTGCCCAACATTTCCTAGAATTTATAAACTCAAACGCCCTGGTTCAACTGGTCAACACTCCCACCAGAGGTGACAACATATTGAACCATCACCAACATGGGCGACCGGTGTTCCACACCAGAGGTCAACCCCTCGCTGGTTAGATCTGACCATAAACAAATCACTTTGAATATCCACATTCCACCCCCATCCCTGGACAAGATAACCACCATGAAAAACTTTTCAAAAGCAAACTTCACATTACTTAAGACCGAGGTGGAAAGTTTCAAAGCCCCCATGCTGAAGGATAATGCTGTCCAAGCTGTAAAAATATTTACTAATGCATTCTACGGGCACCTGCAAGAATGCATGGATCATGCCATCCCAAGCAAAACCAAGACTCACTCCTCCAAGAAAAGGAAACCAGTCTGGTGGACTCCTGCCATAAACAAGCTATACAATAGAAGGAGGAAACTAGTACAGAAAAGAGTAAAATCCCAAGAAGGGAAGACGTCCCTGATCAGTATCAGTATGAAACTATGATTCCTCATAAAATCATCCAAGGTGAGCTTTGAAAGAAAAATTGCCAAGGACTCCAAAGATAACCACAAGGCATTCTTTAGCTATGTCAAGAATCTAAGTGGCAATGCTCAGATCTGCTTGGAGTTAGTGCAAATGGCACAAAATACACTGAACCGACCGATATCGCCAACATCCTGGCAGGCAGGTTCAGTGCAAACTTCACCCCCCTCTCACCTCCAAGAGGACCCATAACCATACCAGAAGAATGTAGATTCCCTGAAATCACAGACACTCAGGTTAAAATGGCCCTCTCCAAAGCCAAAAACACAGCATCAATGGGACCGCATGGTGTCCCAGGCTGCATCCTACACGAGCTCAAACACGAACTAACCCCTCACCTAAACACACCGTTCAAACTCAGCCTCTCCACAGGCTACGTACCCATAGAGTAGCGCACAGCAGTGGTTATTCCACTCCACAAAGGTGGAGCCACAACAGACCCCAAAAACTATCACCCTATAAGCCTTACTAGCTTGGTCTGCAAGGCTATGGATCGCTTCATTATGGAACTCATTAACAGAGACACTGGGAACCTCCAAACACTGGACCCTACCCAGTTCGGCTTTGTTAAGGGCAGATCATGCCTCCTGAAACTGGTGGACTTCTTTGAGACAGTTACCAAGGCTATAGATGAGGGAAAGGTGGTATACACAGCCTACCTAGACCTCACAAAAGCCTTTGACACCACCCCCCTTTCTGGTATTATAGACAAGCTCACCAGCCTGAACATAAACCCCTACGTCACAAGATGGGTTGCCGACTGGCTCACAGACAGAACCCACATGGTGAGAGTTGCGGGAGCTAGGTCCGACTCTAAATCGGTTACAAGTGGAGTTCCCCAGGGTTCAGTCCTAGGACCCTTCCTGTTTGGCATATACTTCTCAGAGGTACAGGCAAGCACAGGAGGACTATGTCTGACCAAGTTCGCAGATGACTGCAAACTAGGGGCTATAATTGACTCTCCGGCTGACACAGACATCCTCCAAAAGGGTCTCACTGAGACGGATACCTGGTGTCAAAATTATGGCCTCAAGCTAAATGCCAAAAAGTGCATAGTCATCCCCTTTGGAAAAAACAAAGTACCCACAAACTACCACATAGGTGGTAGTTCCCTAAATACGGAAGACATAATAAGGGATCTGGGAACCCAAGTAGATAGTAATCTCAACTTTGATAATCACATTACCAAAGTGGTTAGAAAATCCTTCTACGTGGCCCACCTAATCACAAAAGGGTTCACATCCAGATCAAAAGAGGTCATTGTACCCCTCTACTCATCACTCATCAGACCCATCATAGAATGGGAACACTACTAAATCTCGAACGTTTGAAATCTTGAATTTCAAATGCTCGAGACCATGTAGCCGAAATTGCATATTACTGAAAGACCAGAAGCGCGAAATTCAAAATCCCGATGGTAAGGGATTTTGAGTTAGCGCTTCTGGTGTTGCGGTTCAGGTAAGTATGTGTGTGTAAGTGTGTTTGTGAGGGGCTTTAGTGTGTGTGTGTGTGTGTGTGTGTGTGTGTGTGTGAGGGGCTATAATGTGTGAGTGTGAGTTTGCCTTGTGTGTATGTCTGTGCGATCTCGGAGTTAGAATATTAAAGTCGGGAGGTGTGGGGGGCATAGCCCCCCCACATGGGGGGTGCAGGGGGGTGAAGCCCCCCTGCTTATCTTTAGTGTAGGGTGGTTTGTTTGGTTATGGGGGGAGGCTGTGTATATGTTTGTGTGTGTGCTGTATGTATGTAGTATTTTCGCGATTTTGAATTTCGCGCTTTTAAAATGTCGGTAATGTGTGGTTTAGGGATTTTAGTCTCGGTATTGTGGGCTTCGGGAGTGTGTAGTTTCGGTATTATGTAGTGATTCCCATAGAATACAACGCCTCATTTGGGATGTACCTTACAAGACACCTGCAACAGCTGGAAAGACCACAGAAGTAACTCACCAAGAGGATCACTGGCCTCAAACAGATGCCCTATGCAGTTCGACTGAAGAAATTACAGCTGTACTCAGTTGCATACTGCCTACTCAGAGGTGATCTCTGCCTGACATACAAGGCCATGTCCAACCCAGAATTGATGGACATGCTCCACCTAAAGAAAACCTTATCCCCACGAGCCACACGTTCTAGGGATCTAAACCTCACCACAACAATAAATAGGACTTGCTGTAGGGATAGATTCCAGTCCCAGAGACTTCCCATGCTTTGGAAGAAGATCCCAATCTACATCAGGCAGAGCTCCTCGCTAACACTCTTCAAAAGAAATCTTGACGAGTGGATGGGAAACAGAAAGTTTACCTCGGGGATCACTTCAGTGGCTCTGCTGGACAGAGGTACAGGGAACTAATCTAAGGGGGCGGCGAAAGCCAACACATTCTGGCTAGGCTTATAAATGCCTTTGGGCAGATAGCCTAGTACCTACCTATGAACCTATGAACATGTTATGTATAGAACCTGGTTTAAAAAATAAGAAGGCTAACAGTGTTTCCTCTATACCCATGAGAGCAGGGACTTTTCCCTGTAGGCATTGCAAAGCATGTTCAAATGTGAATGGTTTAAATTATTTTATACATCCTGTTACAAACAAAAAATACATATTTGAGTTTTATGCAGACTGCCATACAGAGAATGTGGTTTACTTAGCATGCTGCAATTCATGTCCGAGTTTTTATGTTGGAAAAACTAATTGTAAGTAAAAAACAAGAATATTGCACCACTTGTCATCTATTAGACAGAAGGATAAACATAATGCATTGTAACAGCATGTTTCTAGCTTTCCACATCATACTTTTGTTCTTATGGTTTTGCATGTTGCACAATGAAAAAAAGGGGGAGGGGAACATTGTCAATGATACAGAGTATGCAGAGTTAAGATGCATCATACAGTTGGCTGCTGACAATAGGTCTGTACCTTTAAAACCAGCCTTAAAGAAAAGGTGGGTCAAGTATAGGAAGTAATTGGTTGCTTTTAGAAATGTTTTAAAATTTAAAGACTACCATGGTTATATGAAGTTTGTCTGATGAAGGGTTTTTTAATCTGATTATGGTCAGTTTGGACTCTGTTTTGTTTGTTTTTGGATTTGTTCTTACAAGAGGTTCGAGATGAGTCCTTAAGGGAAGCTAAGAGGCTTGTGTTTTGCTAGCACATGAAATAAAGGGATAGAACAAAAATAAATGCCCAAATTGAAACACTTTATTGTGAAAACATAATAGATTTATTTAGTAGTAACAATAATAGCTTTAATTTATGTGAAGCACAGATTTAAGTATGTGGGATCAAGTTGCTGAGGCATGTATATCATAAAGTCCATATTTCTGTTCCTCATAACTTCAAGTAAGGAATTCAAAGCAGTTAATGGCTACCATGGTGGGGTTACATGTTAAAAGATCGAACGGTTGAAATATCGAACTGCATATGGTCGAGACCATATGCTTGATATTTCAAAAGATCGATCTTTTAACATGGCTTAAAAAAAGAAAAAGAAATTAAGTAGAACACTGTAATGCAGGGGGCAAGCCCCCCTGCACCCCCATGTGGGGGGCTGTGCCCCCACACCCCCCTACTTAAATATACCAACTCCAAGATTGCGCTACACTGAGAATACAGCGTGGAACGGGAAGTTTTCCTATTCCCTGCTGTAGCGCAATCTCAGAGTTGGAATATTTAAGTAGGGGGGTGTGGGGGGCTTGCCCCCACATGGTGCTGCAGGGGGGCTTGCCCCCCTGCATTACAGTGTTCTACTTCATTTCTTTTTTTTTTTAAACCATGTTAAAAGATCGATCTTTTGAAATATCGAGGATATGGTCTCGACCATATGCAGTTTGATATTTCAGCCGTTCGCTCTTTTAACATGTAACCCCATGGTGGACACAGCCAATGAGCAAAGTTTTCAGTGTATTCTTATGCCAAAAATGAGAACATGCACATTGGCAGTGATTCATAGAACTATGCAGTTCTATGGGGCAATGGGCCAAAAGGTGCAAAAAAGGGGTGTGTGCAAATTATGGCATAATAACATGCTAATGAAGAAGTACAGTCTAATAGTCACATAATGATAAATAAATGAGAATAGTGTAAGTCATGATTTATACTGATCAGGCACAAAATGGCACAAACATTGCAACAGTGTATAAAAGCATACTGCATGTTAAAAATGTGGTATGCAAGCAAAATGTCGTGAACAGCATTGACATATGGAAATCAGCATTTGCTAAGTTCAAACAACGGTCTTTTTTGAGATGTGGCTGAATGAATAATAGGAAATGGTACTGGTGGAGGATTTCTTCCCAACAGCTATCAGACTTACAGAATTGGGATCAGCTGCATGTTGATAGAGGCACTATACGGGCATTAGTTCACATGCAATTCTTAGGTACTGGAATTGTAAGAATGTGTGGACTTCCTATATCCTTAATACAAAGGTATGTGTAGAACTTACAATATTAGCTACAGGGACCTTTTGGGGACAAACTAGCTTACCTTAGGTATACTGTAATTCTGTCAATAATGTACTGTTTTAGATTCATAAAATGTTTTGGGTATTATGTATGTAATGGCTTGTTGTGATGTAGTAATATATGTTGTAATGCTTCTTGTGATGTTTTGCACATTGAGTTCAGAGAAATTAAATTTTGTTCAGTTTGCACTGTTGTGAAGTATGAATGACAATAAAGTTCACTTTTGACTTTTTACTTTGACTTTTTTATACAGCAGGTGTCAGCCTGTAGAATACTCAAGACATACCTCAATACATGTGGATGAATGCATTTGCTTTCCTAACACATCATGGAAGAAAGCCACCACCATGCATGACTACTATGATATAGCCTGCTTCCCCAAAGTGCTGGAAAACTTAGATTTTGCTCAAGTGGCTACTGTTCCATCAACTGCCAAGCAGTCTGCAATAGACAGAGGCTAATAACCTATACATTCACATAGTACCTTGGCAGCCTTTGTGATGCTAGCATATGACTTGCAAGTCATCACCACTTTCAACATGGAAACATCAAACAGGGCCACTTTACAGATAAGTGAAGGCACACTGATAGAAATGTACCTCCACAGCCACATATATAACAGGTACACAGCACTATCCCTAAATATCACCTCTGTGGCCCTAATATCTTACAAATGATGCAGGTTACCCCCTGGACACCTGGCTACTGACATCTGTTCATAACCCATGAGGGTTGGACAAACAGAAGTATAACATTGCCTGTACTCAAATCAGAAATGTGATACAGCATGTGTCCAGACTGCTAAAGTCCCAGTTCTGCTCCCTTGGCATATTTGGGGGGCAGGGCTGTATGACCCCACTGCAACCTGTCAGATATATGGGACATATATGTCTGACAGGCTGCTGTATGACCCCACTGCAGCTTGTCAGATATATGTGTCATATTGCATGCTTCAAAATATGATTTACCAACATCAGGTAGGCGAGTTTGCATCCCCAGTACCTTTTAGCAATACAACAGCATGATATACTGCAATTACCACTACATCTTCCAGCAACAATATGGATGGCAGTGGATAATCATCAATAGCCACATCATATATCTCCAGATGTTGCACACAATATACAGAAGTGAAGACAAAGCAGAAACATCTAATCTACCACTAGGAGCCCTGACATGTACATAGTAACAGTGCAATGCTATCTAATAGCTATTCTGTGGAATGCATCATTGACTCACACTGTGCATCAGACATCTCCATGTACACCACACAGAAACAGAGTATTGAGGGTTACAATGTAACTAGGGGCACACAGTCACGTGGCAGTCTATACTACCTGGGGATGTGGTGCCACAGGTCAACATAAGCCAAGATGGGGGTCATGGAGATAGAAGGTATCTGTGCCACATATGATCTTATCAGTGGTATGGGTTGAGGGAGCAACTGCAGGATTGAGCACTTGGGTGACTGAGAGGGATAGTTTTGGGAATAGCACTATGTGACCATGTAGCATGGTCTTGGTGCCATGAAGGCTATGTAGGCCAAGATGCCCAAATGACATAGATGTGGTGAAACTCATGGAAAATAATCTGTATGGTGGGTACATATGAAGCCTATCTACTTGAGTGGCCTTGTGGCATGGATGACAGTGGCAGCAGGGCACTAACTGCAGTACAGGCTAACATCCTCGAAGAGTAGAAGTGATGTACTCTACCACAGAGCACACAAGGCTGATCATAGCTTTGTCCCAGAACTCCACTGTCTATCATTGTTTGTGCACAATGGCAGCCATCCCCATTTCCATGTGTACATCTGCTGACTGTGCCCAGAACTGGTTGAGATTGATGGTCACACACACGTCAAGGACAGTGAGATACTGGATGATGCTGTGTCACTCCACTAATCCACCATGCAATGGGTAGAAGGTAATCTTATGAAATTCACTTCTCTGCCCTCACTGAGCCACATCTATTAGTGGCCATTATATTAGAGAAACTGGAGATGCCCCAAAACAGAATAAGTGGTACACCATTTTATGCAGTTCATTGGGTGTGGGTGGGAAAGGCTATATTGTTATCTTGGCCAGTGGGTATATACCCACCTAGAAATGAGATGGACTGTGTCAGTATGTACTGAGACTGATGCTCAATGTGCATGCTGGGTTCATCATCAGATCCAAACAGTGGCTTTCCTTGCCATGTTGTTCATGCCTCAGTGTGTTATTCTTGTCCACCTTCTACAGGTATTTTGGTAGTGGTGTTGTGCTATGTGGATACAAATGCACAACAATACTGTGTGGTGATGGTTAACTCCTTAACCCCATAAGCCACGACTTGCTTGCTATTGATGGCTGAAGTCTCATAGTCAAAGCTGAAACACCTACCTGTGGCAGTACATCCCTGAGTCTCATTGTCCAATGTATCTTTGCAGTACAGAGTCAGTGTTTAATGCAAGCACTATTACATTGATAAATTCACAGTCCTAATATGCCTACCTTAGTCAGAGTACCTATCTGGCTGGTTTCCATAAACAATATATTGCATCTGGCCACCTTGGAACCTGTGTAGATACTTCTGGGTATGACGCATCACCATACAGGGATATCAGAAATGATTCTTCCTCAGTGAGTGTGAGGACTGATGGAGAACCACCTAATAGTAATGAGTGCTAACCTTAACCCTAAGCCTGTCCCTGCAGCTAACCCTAAGCCTACATCTTACCTGGAAAAACCCTTTCTGTAACACTTTCAACTTTAGACAAATTCAGTCTGAATGTGGTTGGGGGGTTTTGTTATAACATTTGAAAACAAAATTGTTTTCCTTCAAAAATCTTTTTGGATTTCATTATGTTGGGTTTTTGGTAAGAGTGTTTTTTTTATATGACATCATCACTATTTGTGCACTTCAACCATTTACCATAAATGTACCCATATATGTATATCTTAAATGGGTTTACTAGAAAAAGCATAGCTGATTTTAAGGGCCAGCTTTACATTATAATGTTTCTGATGTGTTTTCATTTACTTGTTGTACCAGTTTGTTTGCTTTTCTGTACTCTCCATTCCACCACATTTGATGACATAATAAGGCATTCAGCTTGATGGGCACCCATTCACTGCTCCTTAACATTCCCTATGCTGTTATTCCTTTGATGCATGCACTAGCTCCTTGCCAGTGCAGGTGACAAGAATTGCTTGCTTGCAAACTTTTTGTTCTGTGTTGAATCTAGTGTCAGAGGGACAGAGTTTAGACGGATTATTTAAAACATCCTCAGGATGTTTTTCGTCTCTTTGGTAGCTAGGCTGAGTGTTTGCGTTTACCTGTTCAGGAAGTCTGTACTTCTTTTAGGAATTTTTTCATTATACCTGTGGAGATTGGTTATAGGGGCATCTTCCAGCAACTGAAATGGTCAGTTATCCAAAAAAAAGACAATGGTATTCAGTTGGATTCATGGCTTTTTGTCATTCTGAGTGACACTGTATCTTACATCGGGTGTCCATAGCCCCTGGATCTGTTTTTGACAGGGGACTAGATCTGGGGTGAAAATTTTCAGATTTCCTTTGTCATCTCAGTTTCAATTAATTTTTATGAATAATAATTTGTTGGTAGTTTAATCTCAGGTGGCTGCTGTCACTATGGTTTGTACTGGCCAATGCTTCTGTGAGTTCATTGCTGGGGCAGCTTACTCTTTTAATATTAATCAATAACTAAGCTGTGTTGGAAGGCTATGTGTGGTTGGAACTCGAAGTGGTGCTGTGATATTTAATATGTGCTAATGACAATGTCAGCATACTTAAAAAGAGTCAGCCTCTCATCTGTGTATAATTTGTTTTTGGGGGGAAGGTGGCTGTGTGTTAGGTTTTCTTTGTCTGAGCCATACAGCTGGACAGTATGTTGTGTTTGTGCAATCTTATAAATTTTGAGTTGTGCTCTTAAACAGTTTTTTTAGGAACATTTAAGCTGTTGGATGGTTGTGGTTGTAGGTAGTCTGTATCTGTATTCTGAGGTGGTGGGTAATCTTCATGAATGTTAAAGGTTTAGGTAATCTGCTCAATTCCTCACAATCCTGTGGGAAATGCTGCAAACATCTAGAAGAGCCCCTTCAGTAGTGAAGCCTCTCACTTTAAGATTTGCAGTTTATGCAGTGCATCAGTCAGAGATGAGAATACTTGTAATTTAAAATACTGAGAGCACACCTTTCTCCTGTACAGAATTGCCAGATTTTGCTTTCTGTTTTGGTATATTCATCACAAACGTTGTGGCCTTATGGAAAATCCATGGAGAGGGAAAGTCACAAAATAAAGACAGACATTTAAGTGCCAGTATGCATATCCTTCAGAGAATGCAAGCAGAGCAAAATTGTGGTATAAACTTTCTAAGTTCGCAGTTTTAAATCTCAAAAAATAAACAGAAGGACCCAAGGACAGCCAAAAACTCCAGTATAATTCCGTCTTTAATGCCAAGATAAAAACATAAGCGCTTTTGTAGCAAAGCTACTTCATCAGACGTATGTTACAAACACAAAAACTGCTCATTAAATACTTTAGTCAGAACATAACATGACTATACTACACTCTATCTTAAAGGTACAAACTGTTAAAATTCGCTATCTAAATAATGCATACTAAATAGTACATACTAAATAACAAACGTATCCATTACTATTAAACATTCTATCAAAACCATGAAATTAACAAAATTATAATACAAAGTACAAAATATTATGTTATTTCCTACTCAATGGTCTAGCTTTAAGTTTAGGTCTGATAGGTACTCTGTCATTAAGGCCATGCCCATAGTCTCCCATGAGCCTGACTATCCATTTCGCTTCTAACTGCTCAGTTAGATTTCTGATATTGCCATTCCTAATATTTTCAAAAATAGGTTTTTGTTAAATAAAATCAAGAGATCAATACACAGGAGGTTCAGGTTCAAAAGTTTACTAGTGTACACCAGGAGGCAAAAAACGTACAAGTACAGAATTTTGTCTGACATGAAACAGAAAGTATACAATTTTATAGTCTTTACATTCAAATTGTGCCCACCTTACTGACGTGGTATGTCACAGGGCATCTACATCACTTTAGCTTACAGTCCTCTATTCATAAAATACTGCTGATGCTGTATATTTAAAAAAGTTTTCCTCTGGTAACAATACGGCCTTGCTATCCACCTAGTCAGACATAATGTCTTTCTGTAAAGTTACTTCTTCAAGGTTTCACATCAGTTCGAATACAATAGCAGATTCAGTCTTTTAATACACTTCTTTGTTCCCCTGTAACACTTTCCCAACAGCTGTGTGTTATCTAGTACACATACACAAGGCCAAATCATCCCAGCAGGAAAGAGCAGAAGATTTCATTATTTCACATATTTAATTTTCTGACCCAGCAGATAATCACTTGTGAAAAGCATAAATGTTAAAACTTGCTGAGCTAACAGCTGCCAGGGTCAGAGGTCAACTTGCTACAAGCCACACTGCAGTTTCAAAACTTCTTGCAGTTATACATGAATTCATCCTTTTTGTTATATCATTAATAGAATAAAATGCATTACATACTACTTTGCTTTTAAACTAGCACTTCACATATATTCAAATACATATTTTTCTAACATTTTCCCTCCTATTAATACTTTTATTCTATTTTGAAGTATGCATAATGTCATTTCGTCTCCTAACCTCTTCCACTAAGGATTTTCAGCTAGGTGAGTCATTTGATCTATACTTCAGAAAAAGTTTCATCTGAGATCAACTTCTCAATCTCAATATCTTGGTACAAAGTTTCAGTAACAGATACATCAATAAAATATTTGATTAATCTTTTCATGCAGGGAATTCCACAACAAACACATGCTCCTATTAGGAGTAAACCCACACAAATAGCAATCAGAATATTCATTAGGATGGAACCCCACCCCCCAAATAGATTCTGGAAAAAGTTCGTCAGTGGGTTTGGGCCTGATTCAGTCATGGCTAATACTTTCTGAATTACCTCTAGGTGGTTGTTTATTTCATGCCTGTTGTCCGGAATGTATGCACAGCATTCTTCTTTGATAAGCGTGCACGTACCACCTCTCGCCGCTAGGGTGAAGTCAAGAGCCATTCGATTTTGTAGCACAACAGTTCTCATTGCATTCAGTTCATCAGTCACCAGTTCTAGGGCAGAGAAAGTTGCATTACTCATTACTTCGAGAAGTTTCGACAGCTTCCTCAACTCCCAGATTGATTTGACTGCTCCATATGCTGGGAATATTCCTGCCCAAGATATAACACTGTCACTCAAGTCCATATGAGTCAATTTGCTTTTGTCCTTTACGTTATTATGGTCTTTCCAGCCAGCTTCGATCCGTCCTACTGGATTTACAGGTTTCTCGACTGGACCTTCAGGTTTCCGGGCTGCTTCTCTCACGTTTCGTATCTTACCCAAAGGTAATTCTGCAGTATGTCTTATAGCCGGAACCAGATAACCCAAAAAACAACTGCCGGACCAATTCTCAGGTAGCCATTTATATGCCTTTTTCCCACAAATAAAATAACAATTTTCTACTTTAGTACTAATACGCATTAACCCTGCATGAAACATTTTCTGGTCTATAACTGACAATTGTTTAAATAAAACAGGATTCTTGCGAATTTCATTCATGGTTGTTTTCAGTGAGTTCAAATATGAGTCATAATTAGTATTGCAAAGAGTATTGCCATTACTAGTCTTAATATAACACAGATAAGATATTGTTATATTACAATTGCTCCAGCCCACCTGGAGAGTATCATTTTTATAAAAACATACAATTCCCTTTTGTGTGACAGGTAAAAATAAAGCTATTTTGTCCTGTGATCTCACAGCCCCTGTGTCAAAAAGTAAATTCTCCCAAGTCTCATTTATCCCCAGAGGAACAGCGGACATTATCAGTCCTCCATATGCTGTTGGTATAGCTGTACAAACCCAGCAATTTGAAATGTTCATAGTCACTGCATATACATGCTTCATGGCTAGGTATGTGTTAAAATTTGGATGCCAGTCTATAGATGTTTCATCACGCCTTCCCACTTTCACTTGTGTGGTTGAGTGTAGGAAAAACCACAACAAGAGGAAAATTGCCACAATTATAGTCAATAAATGTATACTCAACAAAATGATTATGCAACATCTCTGGGGTTGATCTACATTTCTATTCGCTTTGTTCTTGGCCATTTTGCCCTTGCTGTATATCAGTCACAAAGTTTTTATCAAGTTGAAAGTTCTTTACCGGTTTGCAGTGTGACAAATGGACCCAGGACGTCCTCTCAGCCACTCTGACTGCAGTAGGCGTTGCCAACAGTACCTGGTATGGTCCTTCCCACTTTGGACTCGCCCAATTCTTCCTCTTCGTCACTTTTATCCACACCCATGTTCCAGGAGCCAAAACTGCTTCCACCGGTCTGGTCTGTTCCTTATCTGAAAAAGAGTTAAACTGCAAAACAGATTTATTTGTTAACAGTTTCCTCATATAACTAGCTAATGAACTGTCAGCCTCTTGCTCTGCAGGCATGAGAGATTTCCACTGAGGCACATAATATGCTCTACCAAAAACCATTTCGAAGGGAGTCAAACCCTTCACATTTGGAACCGTTCTCATACTCAGCAGCGCTAGAGGCAAACAGTATATCCAATTCTTCTGAGTTTCGTCAACTAACTTCCTAAGTTTATTTTTAAGGGTTCCATTGTACCTTTCCACCAGTCCTGCTGACTGTGGGTGGTAGGCACAATGGTTCTTCAAGGAGATTCCAAAAAATCTCCCAAGTTGTTGGATTGTCTGATTAACAAAATGTGTGCCATTGTCACTATAAATCCTTTCCGGTATGCCAAATCTAGGGATTACTTCTTTTATCAGGGCTTTCGCCACTGTTGCTGCATCCGGATTCTTGGTTGGAAAAGCTTCTACCCATTTAGAAAACATATCTACAATGACTAGACAATATTTTTTCCCTTCGCATTTATTCAATTCTATGAAATCCATACAAATAGTATGGAACGGATACGGTGGTATAGGAAAACTTCCTTGCTTAGGTTTAAATGCCCCTTGTGCATGGTGCTTGTTACAAGTATGACAAGCTGCACAATATTTTTTGTGTAGTTTGTGAATCCGTATGTTTGGAATATTCGGTTTACTAACTGTACCATCCCCCCTGTTGAGACATGGCACTGCCCATGGCTCAACAAAGCTGCATATCTAAATAAATTAGACGGCAATATCATTTTTTTCTCTTTGGAAATGTACAGTCCATTTTCAAGAATTGCGCCTTGTTTTTCCCATTTTTGTTTTTCCACTTTTGTAGTAAGCATCTGCATTGTTTTCAACATGTCTAAATCTAAAATCTCAGAGGGTTGTAATTCCTCATTCAAAAGTAAAGTTTCTGAGTCTGAGGCCATTTGCTTTGCAGCTGCATCAGCTCTTGCATTGCCTTTCGAAATCCTATGCTGTTGTTTTGTATGAGCTACACATTTGCAAATAGCTACTTTAGTAGGTAACTGGATTGATTCTAATAATTCCAAAATAAACTGTGCATGATTAATTGGTTTTCCACTAGATGTTATCATTCCCCTATTTTTCCATTGCTGCGCAAATACATGTACTGTAGAGAAAGCATACTGACTATCAGTATATATGTTTACACATTTATCTTTTGCTAAAGTATATGCCCGTGTCAAAGCTATCAATTCTGCTGCTTGTGCAGACAAGTTATGTGGTAAGGGTTGGGCTTCTAAAATTTCAGTGTCTGTAACTACTGCATACCCCACTAGATTCATCCCTGTAGGGCCCCTTCTGCATGAGCCGTCCACATAATATGTCACCTTGGCATCATCCAAGGGCATATCTGTAAGATCTTGTCTAGGCAAGGTTAACTGTTCAATTTTCTGCAGGCAGCTGTGCGGTGTGCCATCCGCAGGAGTTGGGAGTAATGTTGATGGATTTAATGTCGTACATCGTTCAATTGTCATATGAGGTTGGCTCAGTAGTATAGTCATACATGAAAGATGTCTAGCAGGAGAGAGATATGCTACTTTTTCTTGCAGTAAAATTATTGCGACTGCATGAGGCACTCTCAATGTGAGAGGGTGGAATAATACCACTGAGGCCGAAGCCTGTACTGCCATTGCAGCTGCAACTACTGCTTGTACACAGTGAGGCAAAGATCGCGCCACTGGGTCTAACTGTGATGAATAATAGGCTATGGGCCGTTGCTTATCTCCATGTTGTTGTGTCAGCACTGAAGTTATATATCCTTGCTTGCAATCTACGGTCTGAAAGAACCGTTTGTGATAATTTGGGAGTCCTAAAACTAATGAAGAAGCTATCAACTGCTTCAACCTGCAGAAAGCCGTTTCTGCTTCGGGTGTCCATTGCAACAAATCTTGTGCTGCCATTGGTATTTTATATATCAAGCCAGTCAGTGGAGCAGATTCCAAAGCATAGTTTGGTATCCAACTCCAGCAAAATTTAGTTGTCCCCAAGAAGGACATCATTTCCTTCTTGGTTGTTGGTTTGGGTGCTTGTAAAATCACTGTCTTTCTATCCTCGTCCAATATCCTACCTTCATTGGATATCACATATCCTAGGTATTTAACTTGCTTTTTCCAGAGTTGTAATTTACTTTTGTTCACTTTGTGTCCTTGTGTTGCTAAGAAGTTCAATAGCACTACAGTATCTTCCCTGCATTGCTGCTGGGTGGGGGCTGCTAACAAGATGTCATCTACGTAAAGTAGAATTTGACTACCTTCTGGTGGGGTAAACCCTGCCAGGTTGCTAGCCATTTCTTGTGCAAATATTGTTGGGCTCTCACAATATCCCTGTGGTAGTCAAGTATAGGTATACCTTTTACCCTGAAATGTAAATGCAAACCAGTATTGACTATCAGGATGTATAGGTATTGAAAAGAAAACATTACTGATATCTACCACAGAGAAATACTTTTGTTGCGGTTTTAAGTGATTTAACAAGGTATGTGGGTCTGGCACCGTGGGTGCTCTGGGTATCACTGCATTGTTTACAGCTTGTAAATCTTGAACCATCCGCCATTCCCCGTTTGCTTTTTTAACAGGAAATAGGGGTGTATTACATGGTGAATCAGGAGATTCTACCAGTACTCTTTCCCTGAGTAATGTTGCTATTATAGGCTTGATTCCTATTTCTGCATCTTTCCTCAAAGGGTATTGTCTTTTCTGTGGCCTAAATGCCGACTTTGGGGTAATTGTAACTGGTCCTGCTGTTCGAATAAGTCCTACATCTGACTTGCCTGTTGACCAAAGAGTCGTTGGTATCTCACATAAGGCTTTCTCTTCTTCTTCTAATAAAAATGCTAATCAGCTGTCCTCGCTAGATTGCAAGTGTACAGCTGGGTGCGTCTGCGTCAACCAATTCAACTTTTGTTTCTGTATTCCCTGTTCTGACAATTCTAAGTCAGTCTTTTTCTCCCATCTTGTTACCTTTTCTCCTAAGTCTGCCCATTTTACGTTTTTATTCTTTGTCAAGCTGACATGTGGTAATCGGTTTGATCAATATAATGCAAGGAATTCTTGAGGCAATGAACAGCTAACTACACTGTTCCCCTTAGTATCCCAATACAAAGAACGTAATACTAATCTAGTTGCACGATTCTTGAACAATTCTTGCTCATATTCTCTATCAGGTCCTGGCGTATTACAGTAGTATAGAGTACAGTGTAACAAATGCTGTCGATCAGTGTCAAGGGAGGGGCTTTACTGATGGCTACGTTCATCAGTTCCTCGGTCACTGCCCCTGGACCAGTCGTAACTAGGTCCTGGCTGTACCAGTAAAAAGTTTCACCCTCCGATCGCACTACAAAAGTATCCATTTGTCTCTGTGCCTCCATACCCTGTACAGTTGGAACTACTGCTATGCCAAATATCTGCATAAGGTCCCTACCCAATAGGTTCACTGGACACTTTGCAGAAACAACAATTTTACTTCTTTGGGTCATACCTGAAACAGGGTCAGTTATTGCTATATCATGGGAAAGTGGTTCCCTGTATAGCTGTCCATTTGCAGCTTTCACTAATATATAATCAGGTGATTCAGAATGTTCTGGTAACTTGGAGGGGTGTATCAAAGTCCGTGACGCTCCTGAGTCACACAGGAATTTGACTTCCCTTCCCTCCACCAGAAGTGTAACTTCCGGTTTCGTATTTGCTAAGTAGAGCTCTAGGCTCAATAATGCTAAATCCAAAACTTCACTTTCTTCATCCTCTATATCTACTTGCACTTCCTCTATTCCTTCTATCACATTTACATTTGTTTCCTGTTTATTAACTTCTCCTGATGATTTCTGACTTCTGCATGATGTATCTTCACTATCATATAGTCAGTCCTCATCTCCCTTGTCTTCTGTGATTACCTTTTTGTTCTGTTTACAATCCCTCACTAGATGTCCCTTCTTCCCGCACTTAAAGCATTCACCTCTCTTTTTTCTTTCTTCAAAATCTTCTGACCGTTTGTCAGACTGTTTATTTCCCTGGGCATTTTTCTTTCCCTTTTTACCTGACTGTAACACAAATACTTCAGCTCTGTCTTCAGCAGTGAAGACTTGCGCCTTCTTTTTCTTTTTGCTATTAAAATGTCTTTCAGCATGTCTAGCATATTCAAGTAAGGCTTGTAGCCTACCTGTTCGATGGTCTATCATGTGCTTTGTAATGAAGCTGCTGATAGGTGCAATGCAACCTTTTAAAAATGCATTTTTCAATTGTTGTTCATACGGGGAATCATTCACTTGATTTTCAGGAACTGCCATACCGCTATGATTATTAAAACATTCCAATAATCTAGCATAGTACCCATCTATCGTTTCATTTTCCTGTTGTATGCATTGGTTAATGCAAGTCCAGTCTGCTCTAGGTTTCCATTTCTCAGAGATTCGGTCTGTAAGACCTTTCACTCTGTTGTCTAGTTCTGCATCACTATGTGGGAGTGGTTTAAGCTCTGCATTACGAGGATTCCAGGTGCCACAAATCATGTGCCAATCTGGACCTATAATTTGTCGTACTACTTTTTCTACTTCTTCCCCATTCAAGTGGTAACTCAACCTCATGCCTTGCAAATCTTCTAAAAATTTCGTAAAATTAACTTTCGGGTGTGGGATTCCCTCAGTAGCTTTCTGGATATCCTCCGGTGTCCATGGTCTGTATACGAAGAGAGTTGGGTCCTGCCCTGCCTGAGGATTTGGGACCTCTATAAGCGGACACATTTCTTCCTCATTCTCATCCTGTAGGTTTCTCTCTATTTGATACGATTCTGCATCCCCATGTATTTTACGTGCTCGGGACCTAGTTTCAATAGGATCTCTAACATATGGTTGTGGTCTTGCTGAGACTTCAGGATAACGTGGAGGCGGACCAGCCTGTCCACTCACTTCATATCCTGAAAAAGGCAACGGAGGGGGCAGGGGAGGAGGAGCTGTTGCTATTACTATATTATTATCTTCTTTGTCTAAAAATAATGTTTTTGAATTTTTAGTCTTTTGTTCCCTATGGTTTGCTTCCTCAATCCACCAGTTGGTGAGAGCTCACAGATGGTTACTGAAGATGTTGACTTTGACTTAAAATGTAACAAGATGAAGTCCATGTTCACAAGTAGGGGGTATCCTATCAAATTATTTTTAGAAACACTTACAGAAGTTAAAGATAAGAGATCCACAGGTTGGTTTAAACCTATTTTAACTAGTAGAGCATATAAGGATGGTATTACTACCAATACTAATCTAATTACATGACAGCATGACAAAAACGATGACAGTGTCATGTTATTACATCTCAGTTTCCTATCTACTTTTTCAGCTGACACGGCAAGAGTCAAAGAGATTTTTATAAAAAATTGGGCATTAATTTTGGAAGAACCGTCCACTTGTACTAAGCTAGGTATCAGACCCAGCTTCTCTTTTAGAAGGGGTTTTAACCTTAAAAATCTGTTGGAAAGGCATAAGAATGAGCATCTAGGTACGAACAAGCGGGTACATAAAGGTATGTGTAAATGTGGGCATTGCACACAGTGTAAACACATTCAAGTGACTACTGACATCAATATTAATAACAAACACTACACAATAAATGGCTCCTTTAATTGTGAGTCCAAAGCTGTAGTATATGCAGCTTGCTGTCAGGTTTGTCCCTCATTTTATATAGGTAAGACCGAGCGGAAACTAAAACAAAGAATATACGAGCATTGTTATGCTGTTAGTAAAGGTGATATTAACAATGCTCTTGCTCGGCATATTAACAATTTCCAACACATGAGTTTATTTTTAGTTGTACACCAAACACTTTTAGACCCGAGAGGGGGGCCTTGGTAACTTTTATTAGAACAAAATGAGTTGTATTGGCAAATCAAAATGGCTGCATACATTTTCCCTGGTTTAAATGAATTTGTGTCTATTAAAAGCGTGTTAAAATTAAAAGCTTTAAATGATAACATATTAATTTTGCATAAAAGATTTCGAATTTGATACTGTACCTTTTTGTTGATTATTTTGAAACATAGTAACATTTACACAGTTTTATATATATAAAAATATGGACTTTGTTTTTGGTCATATATTCAGTATTATTACGATCAGATTTTAGTCTTTAACCAGCATGCAATTAATTATTTATTTTTTACATATTACTATATATTTTTTATGTGTCTATATTTAGCTAAATATCTTAGTTCTTACAGCAAATTTATGTCATTATACATTTTCAGTTTTGCCCTAGTAGCTTTTTAAAATGTGATTTTTTAGTATAACATTTACACATGTTATACATATATATTTAATGTTATTTATAAATTGAGTATTATGCACTTAACATTGTAACATTTTAGAGCAGGTTTCATACTGTTTAAATATTGTACTTTTATCTGGTTTTATTTTTATTGGTTGATTGAATGACTAATTGATAATTAACTACAAGCTATATAAGCATCGGTTTTATGTTATTCTGGGTCTGAAGAAGGTGGAATATTTTTACCACTGAAAGCGCTTACCATATTAAAGTTTTTAGTTGCTTTAGCATTACGTTATTTGTATTTGCTTATTTCAGCTTTCTCCTACCATTCAACTCATTTTTCTTTTGATTTTTAGTAGTTTTTCAGTTTTCTTGGTTTTTTCAATCCACCTGTGTGCCTGAGGAATGCCTAATTGGCGTTGCTTTTTCGCCTGTCCTCCCGCATCGGATTTAAGTTGTTTAAGGAGTTTAACCAGTGAAGTTTTATCTAATTTACCATCAAATTCGTATTTGTTAACCCATTTCATATAATACCTAACATTATCAGAATGTTGTGATTGCATATATTTTGCGTCTTCGGTTAGGGGCGGATCTCGCAATGTTTTAGTGCACTTATTTCCCATGGTAAAAGAAAATGTTACGTAACCCTTCTTATCACATGATATCAAAATTTTTGTTCCTTTTCACAGTTTATCTAGAATAACTGCCTACCTTATTCTGTTACCCTGATCTATGACCAAATATACAGTAATTCCTTTTGTCCCTGATCTGCATAACAAATCTTGACAACAATATTTACTGTAACCTAGTCCCTGATCTAAACAGAAAAAAGGCAAAATCTTCCTGCCTGAGCCTCTGGTATTGAGCCGTCCAGGATCCGCTCTTCGGCCACAGATCAGAAAATGGCCAGCCTCTTTAAACGACAATTCAGTCGGAGGTCTTTTCACCCAAGAAGAACCGTTTCGGTAACTTCTCCTGCGCAGTATTCAACCACCGGTAGACTCTGATCTGCAGCTGTCTGAGGGATTTCCGGCTAAAGAAGGACCAAACTGTTAAATAAAATCAAGAGATCAATACACAGGAGGTTCAGGTTCAAAAGTTTACTACTGTACACCAGGAGGCAAAAAACGTGCAAGTACAGAATTTTGTCTGACATGAAACAGGAAGTATACAATTTTATAGTCTTTACATTCAAATTGTGCCCACCTTACTGATGTGGTATGTCACAGGGCATCTACATCACTTTAGCTTACAGTCCTCTATTCATAAAATACTGCTGATGCTGTATATTTAAAAAAGTTTTCCTCTGGTAACAATACGGCCTTGCTATCCACCTGGTCAGACATAATGGGCTGGATTCACGAAGGCTTGCACGGAGTGTAAGAGACATGTAAGGCTCCATGCAAGCCTCGCAATCCAGGAACAGCCCGAAACTCCATGTAAGAGACCAGCTAAAACATCTCTTACACAGACTGGGCGTGGATATGCTAAATACCTCACTTGCAGCCAAAAGGCATGCAAATGAGGTAGAGTAGCGATCCACGAAACAGAAAGTAGCCCGTGTAAGAGCCGTTTTAGCTGCAGAAATGTACTCAGTTGACAACTGAGTACGTTTCTGCAAAAATCACAATGGAGCCATGTCAGCTCCAAATAAAGGGTGCATATGTGTCAGGCAGCATGCCAATGGCCAAATATGTGGCCATTGGCAAGGTACCCCGATGCAAATATTAAAAAAATATAATTTTTTTTCGGCGATGTTTAAACGCAGCGCAGCCCCGCGCAAATGGGCTGTGCTGTATAAAACATAAAAATGAAGGTTATAAACCCACAAATGTGAGTTTTATGCAATACATGGAATGACAATGCAGGGACCAGCAGATCAAAAACAACATGGCCACCGTTTAGTGGTTGCTAAGGGGGGAAGCTGAGTCTAAGACATGTAACTAAGCATTAGTAGGCAATCTGATGTAAATGAGGGTTAGGATACTGAATCCCACTGTCACATAGCAAATGAGCACATTCTGAGTAGTGTAAGAGTTACATAAGGGGGAGGAACAGAGTAGGAGATAGGTGACATCACAGGGGGGAATGGCAGAAAGAAATGCAGTTCATTAGAGGTCAGTGTTACATGACAGATGTCAGACACATATCATGGAAAGAGGAGTGCCACAAGATAAGCATGGGAAAGTCAAGAAATGGAAGGTGTACACTGCTGCTTACACCAAAGTTTCTTGCTGGCGTATGCGCGCAGGCGCACCATGAAGCGCAAGTAGGGCAGTGTGTGCGCGTGTAAGGCAGACTGAGCATGTGGGAGCCCGTTGGCAGACTTGTAAGACTGTTTGCGCTAGTGTGCGTGCGTTTTAACTCGAATAAGCAGATTCTGAACCGTGTAAGCCTGTGTGTGCGCGTGTAAGGCAGACTGAGCATGTGGGAGCCTGTTGGCAGAGTTGTAACACTGTTTGCGTTGGTGTGCGCGCGTTTTAACCCGAATAAGCAGATTCCGAACCGTGTAAGCATGTGTGCATGCGTGTAAGCCACTGTGAGCATGTTTATGCTGGTATGCACATTGCTCCCCCCCGAGGAAACATAAAGGAAAAAGGAAGCAACATAATTAGTAGGAAGCTAGCAGGGAATACTGCTGGAACTAGCAGGTGAAAACAATTAGAAGCAGGCAATTACACAGGCAGAATAGTAGCTCAGCCAAGCACTTAAAACCCTGCAAACAGCAGTGCAGGATGTATCTCTCAAGAGACACTGCAAGACAGGAGTAAGCTATTAGAAGTGAAAACTGAAAAAGCTGAACTCAGAGCAGAAATGCTAGGGGCTGCCATAGCTGTCATAAGGAGACATAGGCGACTTGCTGAGGGTGGTGACAATGCCGATGGTGCCAGCCAACCCACAGTGAGGAGACAGAGAAGAGTGTACAGGCCCAGGGTCACCTACCATGGGTTACATGAGCTGGAGATAGTAGAGCACTATAGAGTGGACAGAGACCTCCTGCAGCAAATTGTTGAGCTGTGCAGGCCACGCCTCACACACAGAACCAACAGAGGGGAACCCATCCCAGTGGAAACCAAGGTATGTGTTGGCCTAAGAATACTAGCAACAGGTACCTTCCAGAGACCAACTGGTGATATGATGGGGATATCACAGGCATCAGCCTCCAGGGTACTGCACCAGTTCCTGGATGCCATGTCAGCACATGTCGGTGATCATGTATATTTCCCCAATACCCGTGGAGGTATTGGCCAGCAATATGCCTCTTCCAGCAAATAGCAGAATACCCTGAGGTAGTGGGTGCAATAGACTGCACGCGACATACGCATCAAACACCAGCCGTGAGCGGGTAGGCCTACATTAACCGCAAGGGCTTCCTCCATCAACCGCCAGGTCGGTGTGATGCCCAGAGCATAATAATGAATGTGTGTGCTGGCTGCCCAAATCTTGCTACTATACTACTTTTTACTTCTTCCCATTCAAGTGGTAACTCAACCTCATGCCTTAAATCTTCTAAAATTAACTTGGTGGGGATTCCTCAGTAGCTTTCGGATATCCTCCGTGTCCATGGTCTGTATATAAGAGAGTTGGGTCCTGCCCTGCCTGAGGATTTGGGACCTCTATAAGCGGACATTTCTTCCTCATTCTCATCCTGTAGGTTTCTCTCTATTTGATAGATTCTGCTCCCCATGTATTTTACGTGCTCGGGACCTAGTTTCAATAGGATCTCTAACATATGGTTGTGGTCTTGCTGAGACTTCAGGATAACGTGGAGGGACCAGCCTGTCCACTCACTTCATCCTGAAAAGGCAACGGAGGGGCAGGAGGAGGAGCTGTTGCTATTACTATATTATTATCTTCTTTGTCTAAAATAATGTTTTTGAATTTTAGTCTTTTGTTCCCTATGGTTTGCTTCCTCAATCCACCAGTTGGTGAGAGCTCACAGATGGTTACTGAAGATGTTGACTTTGACTTAAAATGTAACAAGATGAAGTCCATGTTCACAAGTAGGGGGTATCCTATCAAATTATTTTAGAAACATCAGAAGTTAAAGATAAGAGATCCACAGGTTGGTTTAAACCTATTTTAACTAGTAGAGCATATAAGGATGGTATTCTACCAATACTAATCTAATTACATGACAGCATGACAAAACGATGACAGTGTCATGTTATTACATCTCAGTTTCCTATCTACTTTTTTCAGCTGACACGGCAAGAGTCAAAGAGATTTTTATAAAAATTGGGCATTAATTTTGGAAGAACTGCCCACTTGTACTAAGCTAGGTATCAGACCCAGCTTCTCTTTTAGAAGGGTTTTAACCTTAAAATCTGTTGAAAGGCATAAGAATGAGCATCTAGGTATGAACAAGCGGGTACATAAAGGTATGTGTAAATGTGGGCATTGCACACAGTGTAAACACATTCAAGTGACTACTGACATCAATATTAATAACAAACACTACACAATAAATGGCTCCTTTAATTGTGAGTCCAAAGCTGTAGTATATGCAGCTTGCTGTCAGGTTTGTCCCTCATTTTATATAGGTAAGACCAGAAACTAAACAGTAAATATACGAGCATTGTTATGCTGTTAGTAAAGGTGATATTAACAATGCTCTTGCTCGGCATATTAACAATTTCAACATGAGTTTATTTTTAGTTGTACACCAAACACTTTTAGACCCGAGAGGGGGCCTTGGTAACTTTTATTGAACAAATGAGTTGTATTGGCAACCAAATGGCTGCATACATTTTCCTGGTTTAAATGAATTTAGGTCTATTAAAAGCGTGTTAAAATTGGGGTGTTTTAAATGATATATATTAATTTTGGTATAAAAGATTATGAATTTGATACTGTAATTTTTGTTGATTATTTTGAAATGACATAGTACGGTTTTATAGACAGTTTATATATATAAAAGTATGGACTTTGTTTGGCTTCATATTCAGTATTATTACTGATCAGATTTTAGTCTTTAACCAGCATGCAATTAATTATTTATTTTTACATTATTACTATATATTTTTTATGTGTCTATATTTAGCTAAATATCTTAGTTCTTACAGCAAATTCTATGTCATTATACATTTTCAGTTTTGCCCTTAGTAGCTTTTAAAATGTGATTTTTAGTATAACATTTACACATGTTATACATATATATTTAATGTTATTTATAAATTGAGTATTATGCACTTAAGAACGTAACATTTTAGGAGCAGGTTTCATACTGTTTAAATATTGTACTTTTATCTGGTTTTATTTTTATTGGTTGATTGAATGACTAATTGATAATTTTGAATTCATACAAGCTATATAAGCATCGCTCTTTTAGTGTTATTCTGGTCTGAAGAAGGTGGAATATTTTTACCATTGGAAAGCGCCACTTGCTATTATTAAAAGTTTTTAGTTGCTTTAGCATTACGATATGTTTGTATTTGCTTATTTCCAGCTTTCTCCCACCATATTCAACTCCATTTTCTTTTGATTTTAGTAGTTTTTCAGTTTCTCTTTGGTTTTTTCAATCCACCTGTGTGCCTGAGGAATGCCTAATTACGCGTGTTTTTCGCCTGTCCTCCTCCCGGGCCTCAAAGATCGGATTTAAGTTGTTTTAAGGAGTTTAACCAGTGAAATTTTATCTAATTCTACTCATCAAATTCGTATTTGTTAACCCATTTCTATATAATTTAACCAATTGATCAGAATGTTGTGATTGCATATATTTTGTATGTGCTTCAAGTTAGGGGCGGATCTCGCAATGTTTTAGAAGTGCACTTATTTCCCATGGTAAAAGAAAATGTTACATAAACCCTTCCATCACATGATATCAGCTTTTTGTTCCCTTTTCACAGTTTATCTAGAATAACTGCCTACCTTATTCTGTGGTTACCCCTGATCTATGACCAAACATACAGTAATTCCTTTTGTCCCTGGATCTGCATAATAAAATCTTGGACAACAATATGCATTTTACTGTAATCCCTAGTCCCCTGATCTAAACACAGAAAAAGGCAAAATCTTCCTGCCTGAGC
Source organism: Protopterus annectens (assembly GCF_019279795.1). Lineage (NCBI taxonomy): Eukaryota > Metazoa > Chordata > Ceratodontiformes > Protopteridae > Protopterus > Protopterus annectens. The sequence continues at coordinate 1,319,685,086 of NC_056731.1, read as the reverse complement.
CTCTGGTATTGAGCCGTCCAGGATCCGCCGCCACAGATCAGAAAATGGCCAGCCTTTCAAAACGACAATTCAGTCGGAGGTCTTTTCACCTTAAGAAGAACTGTTGTTGGTAACTTGCACCTGCGCATATTCAAATCCACCGCAGACCAACAAGGATCTGCAGCTGTCTGGAGGGATTCCGCCAAAGAAGGACCGCTACAAACTGTTAAATAAAAATCAAGAGATCAAATACACAGGAGGTTCAGGTTCAAAAAGTTTACTAGTGTACACCAGGAGGCAAAAACGGGCAAGTACAGAATTCTCTTGTCTGACATGAAACAGGAAGTATACAATTTTATATAGTCTTTACATTCAAATTGTGCCCACCTTACTGATCGACGTAGCGTCACAGGGCATCTACATCACTTTAGCTTACAGTCCCTCTCTATTCATAAAATACCGCTGATGCTAAGGTATATTTAAAAAGTTTTCCTCTGGTAACAATAACGCCTTGCTATCCACCTGAAGTCAGACATAATGGGCAGGATTCACGGGAAGGCTTCGCACGGGAGTGTAAGAGACGGTAAGACTCCATGCAAGCCTCGCGAATCCAGTGGGGAACAGCCGAAACTCCATGTATGGAAAGAGACCAGTTGAAAACATCTCTTATTAAGATGACTGGGCGTGGATAGCAGCAATACCTCACTTGCAGTTTCAAAGGCATGCAAATGAGGCAGAGAAGCGATCCACTAAAACAGAAAGCAGCCCGGTAAGAGTCACAGTAAGGAAGCTGCAGAAATGTACTCCAGTTGACAATTGAGCACGCTTCGCAAAATCACAATGTGGAGCCAAGCGTCAGCTCCAAATAAGCTGGGTGCATATGTAAGCCAGTGCAGCATGCCAATGGCTTCAAATATGTGGCCATTGGCAAGGGTAACCGATGCAAAATATTAAAAATATAATTTTTTCAAGCGATGTTTAACACGCAGCGCAGTTCCCCGCGAAAATGGGCTATTGTGCTGTATGTCATTATAAATGATAAGAGAAACCCACAAATGTGAGTTTTATGCAATACATGGAATGGAACAATGCAGGGACCAAAGTGTGATTTAAAAACAATATGGCCACCAAGGCTTAGTGAAGTTGCTAAGGGGGAAGCTTGAGTCTAAGACATGTAACCAAGTTATTAGTAGGCAATCTAGATGTAAAATGAGGGTTAGGATACTGAATCCCAACTGTCACATAGCGCAATGAGCACATTCTGGAGTAGTGTAAGAGTTACATTAAGGGGAGTGAAACAGAGAGGAGATAGGTGACATCACAGGGGGAATGGCAGAAAGAAATGCAGTTCATTGGAGGTCAATGTTACATGACAGATGTCAGGACACTATATCATGCGGAAAAGAGGAGTGCCAAGATAAGCAGCATGGGAAAGTCAAGAAATGGAAGGTGTACACTGCTGCTTACACCAAAGTTTTGCTTGCTGGCGCGGCAGACTGCATGCGCAGCGCAAGCACTCTATGAAGCGCGAAGTAGGGGCAGTGTGCGCTGTAAGGCGGTGACTGAGCATGTGGGAGCCCGCTGGCAGACTTGTAAGACTGTTTGCGCTTAGTGTGCGTAAGGCGAATTTAACCTCAATAATTGCTATAGATTCTGAACCGTGTAAGCCTGTGTGCGCGACGCGGTAAGGCAGACTGAGCATGTGGGAGCCTGTTGGCAGAGTTGTAACACTGTTTGGCGCTTTTGGTGTGCACGCCATTAACCCGAATAAGCAGATTCCGAACCGTGTAAGCATGTGTGCATGCGCGGTGTTGCTTCACTGCGGAGCATGTTTTATGCTGGTATGCACATTGCTCCCCCCGAGTGGAAGTCATCATAAAGGAAAAAGGAAGCAAATATAATTAGTGGTGGAAGCTAGCAGGAATACTGCTGGAAACAGTAGCAGGTGAAAACAATTAGAAGCAGGCAATTACACAGGCAGAATAGTAGCCTCCAGCCAAGCACTTAAAACTCCTGCAAACAGCAGTGCAGGATGTATCTCTCAAGAGACACTGCAAGACAGGAGTAAGCTGTTAGAAGTGAAAACTGAAAAAGCTGAACTCCAGAGCAGAAATGCTAGGGCTGCCATAGCTGCTGGTCATAAGGAGACATAGGTGACTTGGCTTGAGGGTGTGGCAGACAATGCCACGTGGTGCCAGCCAACCCACAGTGAGGAGACGAGAAGAGGTGGTTACAGGCCCAGGGTCACCTACCACGGGTTACATGAGCTTTCGAGATAGTAGAGCCATAGAGTGGACAGAGACCTCCTTGCAGCAATTGTTGAGCTGTGCAGGCCACTACTCACAGCCACAGAACCGGCAACGTTAAGGGGAACTCCATCCCAGTGGAAACCAAGGTATGTGTTGGCCTAAGAATACTTCAGCGCGCAACAGGTACCTTCCAGAGACCAACTGGTGATAATGATGGGGATATCACAGGCATCACGCCTCCAGGGTACTGCACCAGTTCCTGGATGCCAAGGCGTCAGCACATGTTGGTGATCATGTATATTTCCCCAATGCCTGTGAGGTATTGGCCATCAATGATGCCTCTTCCAGCAAATAGCTGGAATACCCTGAGGTAGTGGGTATTAGACTGCAATTACACACATTACGCAGAAAGATCAAAGTGACACCAGCCGGTGAGCGGGTAGGGCCTCTACATTAACCGGGCATGGGCTTCCTCCATCAACCCGGCTTGTGGTCGCGGTGTGATGCCCCAGGAGCATAATAATGAATGTGTGTGCTGGCTGCCCCTGGGAGCTACTTATGATTCTCTGCAACATCTGGCAATTGGACGGAAGCTTTTGTACCTGGTAGACATTTGCCACAGTGGGGACATCCCAGACATGGACACTCCTATAGTGGGGATGCAGTGTTATGCACTGGAGCCGCGCATGATGACACCCATCAGAAACGCACACACACCTGAACAGGAATGCCATAATGAGTGCACACACGACTATTAAGACATGTAATGTAATAGAGCCGTGTGTTTGGGCTGCTCAAGTCACGGTTCCGCAGTCTGGACACATCTGGTGGAGCCTTGCAGTACTCACCAACCACATGTACCCAAATTGTCATGGTATGTGCTATGCTACATAATATGACCTCATGGAAACAGCTGCAGCAGGACCAGGCATAGGGCCGGGCCAAACAGCCCCCACCATTGCTGCCAAGGCCGTCATTACAGGCAGAGCTGCCTGCGGACTCGGAGGAGGAATAACCCAGCCTGCCCTGCAGGCAGAAAGAGGTGTGCCCAGTATGCCCTGGCCTGCAGCAAAGAGGCAATGCAGAAGCAGCACATACACTCGGCTCAGTAGGAACCCTGGGAATGATAATTCCTCTGACTCACTCAAAGGCAATAACAGGGATGCCTAAAATGCGACATGACCTGCTCTCAAACGTACAGGGAGTGTAATATGTGCATCCGAGCAGAGGCAGCCCTGCAGCACCACCTGAGGCATGAATGCCATGTAAAGCAAATGTAACACCTGCTGTACTATATGTGACTCTGAGGCCCCTGACTAACATCCGGCTACACCCTCACCAAGCATGAAGCCGCTGTATCAATATGACGATGGGATGATCAATCCGCAATAATTGGCTGGAAGTAATGCAGTTATCAAAGGGCAGCCAATGTGTTCCAGTTTGGGATGACATGCTGAGCATGACATGATGCACCACCTGCTAGGGGGCATGCGGCACTCTATCACGTCCAGGCCTCATGGCGGATACTGGGCAAAGGCTGGCTCAGTACCTACAGCTGTTATGCCCTGAATAGGTAAGCACTAAAACACAAACCCACTGGCCATAGGGTACCACAAGGGATAAGAACCTAGATGTAATGCTACCCAATGCCAGAAGTCTAACAGGCAAGATGTGTGCAGTGTAAACGCACACAGTATGGAGAATAAGGTTGATAATAGTCCTGTAACAGAAAACTGGATCAAGGCTCAAGGATCAGCACCATAACACTAACAGGTTACACCTCATACTCGTGCTGTACAGCCTCAAAAACATGGAACAAGCTGCCAAAGGAGGGGTGACTGTGTCAATAATTGTCAAGGATACAACCACACCCCCATGTTGGGTAAATGCACAACAAGAAGCAGCATGGACTACAGCTTTCATGGTCAAGTACCAGTGGCTAAAACCACCTCCCAGTATATATAGCCTGCTAAGCAGACTACTCATCCTAACACCATTGGTGGAACTGCACCTGGCCTATGTTGGAATACATGAATATATCAAGCCCCCAAAACCACATTATATTGGTTGACTGAAAATACCCAGACATACACTGGGAGCATTATACTAGCACCAACACTGTAGGAAATAGCTTCCTGGAATCCATAAACCAAAATGCCCTGGAACAACGCATCAATTCTGCCACAAGAGGGTGAGCATACTGGATGTGATAATCAGCAACATGGGCAACTGGATGGCAAGATGAGACGTGTATCCCCACTGTAAGACCAGACCATAGAGTAATCACACCGGATATGGCCACATCCTGATCACAGTCCCCTGGCCAGAAAACCACAGTGAAAAACATGTGTAAAGCATAAGTTGCACCCTCCAAACTGATGTGGAATTCATTAAAGGTCTGTGCAGGTGCAAAATATGGGACACACTGCAGAATCCTTAGTGCTATACAGGTTGGTGGCATTCCATGAACACAGCCAGGAATGCTAGGATTATGCAATCACACAAACAACAACAAGACACAATGCCATACACGCAGGCATCTGGCATGCTGGACTCCAGCCATTACCAAACCATGCAAGAGAATGAAATTATAGTGAAGCTACTACATGATAGAGCAACATAAAAGGGAAGTAATCACTCGATCAGTAGTATGGCAATAAAATATGTCCACACATGCCAATCCACTAAGGCCAGCTACAACAAGTAGAATCTGTGAATCCTGAGGCAATGTTACACCTGCCCCAAGTACACAGACAACCCCTCAACTCCCCAATAAATACAAATATATGTGAGAGATGCAAACATTTATCCAAAACTGGAGGCTGAGCCCTCAACTCAGTACTGTCAAAACTAGTCAGGAGGAGAAGGTAACCAATAACATGCACCACAAATCTGAGTCCTAACATAGACCTATCACAACTGTAAACCAAACACATAAACACAGAAAAACATTCCTGAGGCCCTACCACAAACACACTCCACACCAACAGAGGCCTCCCAAAGCAGACCCCTCAAGCAAACCACAACCTCCAAACATAGCACATGCAACACATAGTGCACAAATCTGGTGCCAAACAGTCACAGGCCAGAAGGAGAAACAACATGCCTGAGGTACAGTTGTACATATGTCTCTCCTATAGGCAGACATCACTCAATCCCACTCCACCATGGACTTGGAACAAGGGAAGCAGGCAGCAGTGCAGCTGCCTGTAGGCTGCTACAATATGCCATTAAAACACAAGTACGCAGGTCAAATTCCCAAAGCAAGTAGAAATATGATGTAGTCATTGTCCATGCTGGTGTGAAATGACCTTGAGATGTAACCTCCCTGGACTACATGAAAGACATGGATGAGCTCTCTTGGGTATGTACTCCAGGTACGGTATGACACTGGCCATTTGCAGCATCCTACCCTCACCAAGAAATGATGCCACAGTACAAACACAGAATGTTCAGCTTTAACAGGTGGCACAATTACAGCTGTCAGTCCAAGAGGATCTAAATTAGGGTCTGTCTGCTTGAGATGTCATGCATGACAAGCCATGCTGCTGTTCCCAGGATGGCTTGTACCCATATTACCCCTGGGTGTCTGGATATTGATAAGGCTTTTGCCACCTCCATAGAGCCATACACACGTAGGCAAGGCTGAAAACACATTAACCCACCACCCTAGAAAAACATAAGTGGTAAGAAACATAAGGGTAATGCTGACCAATGCCAGATGTGTAAACCGAATATGCAAGCAAGCCCTGGAGGCCCTTCCCAGTATGGAGAACATCGCATGTCTGTGCTGTGACAGAAAAACCTGCTGCAAGCCTGTCGACAGCACACACCAGCACTACCAGGTTATAGGGCCTCATATCATGCTATGGCCCCAAAACCTGGACCAGAACATCAAAGGAGGGGAGTATCCATATGCAGCACAGACACCCATAGTGTCCGCCAGGTAACTGACAATGCAGGAAGCAGCTGGAGACCACCCATGTGCACCTAACCAGAAGTCAAACTGTGTAGTCAAAACTGCTGTACAGTCTGTAGCATGCTACAGACCACACTCCTCGGCGACACACAATAATAAGAACCCCACCCAGACGTGCCCCTGAAGACACTCCTGGAGCAGTATGAATGTCCCCACCAAATACCAGACAAGGTGTACTCGTCACAAATTACTACATAGGTGGTAAAACCATTATGTATGCAAGGAGTAATCAGGGGACCTATATCAACAAGTGGACAGTAACCTGTTATGTGACATCCACATTGCCAATGTGGCTGGAAGACTGTCTATATTGGACAATCGTATCATGAAAGGATTCACACTACATCAACAGAGGTCATTGTGCTCCTGTACTGTTCTCTTTATCAGACCCATAATCTAGCATAATGACCCTCATAAGTGGGATGAATTTACTCTTACTCTGACACCTGGTGAAAGCGGTTAGAAAAGACTCCTCAAAGGTACCTCACCAAGAGGATAAAGAGTCTCAGATATATGTCATATGCTGCCTGGCTGTAGACACCCCAGCTGAATGCAGTCAGCATACTGCCTACACAGAGGCATTGTATGTTCTGTTGTACAAGGTCATGTCCAATACAGGAGTAATGGACATGCTCCAGCTCCCCAGGAAAATCAAAAGCCATTGGAGATGTGAGAGGACAGATGTCAACCTCAACACATAATTAAATAGGATGTGCTGAGGGACAGATACATGTAACCCAGATGCTCCCCACCAATTCTGGACAGGATCCCACTCAGCATGTTAGGCAGAGCCCTCACTGACACCCCTCAACAGGAATATTGCCAAGTGGGATGGATGATCGTAGATGTACACTGGGATCTTCACTAAAGTCACGCCCCAGACAGAGGCACAGTAAAGTAAATCATAAATGGCCAGTGCCTATTCACACATAGCAGCAAGGGGCGCAAAAGACACACACACACCTGGCTAGGCTTACATAAAATGCCCTATAGGTGGATAGAAATAGCCTAGTATGAACTCTATGGACTTATGGCAAGATACAAATTGTACAGTGACACTAAGGATAATCACAAGGCATACTCACACTGATGGTAGGAACCATATTGGGAATTCACAGATATGCTCCAATCACACAAATATTACAAATGAACATACCAAACACACACACATAAGTTGGTTGCCAAAATTGTATAAACCTGACAGGTGCAGTGTACACCCCCAGAATGCAAACATATCTATCCCAGCAGACTGCTGGTCTCTGACATTGCAGATGCTGAGGTAACAGCCAGCATCTACAAAGTAAAACACACAGCAGCAAAGGTAAGAGATGGTGTCCTGGGCTGAGCTTCCAACATGAAGTCCAAGAAGAATGGAATTCCAAATCATACTACTGTCTCAATGTCAGCCTTAACACAGGATATGTATTCCTAAAGAGCAGTGTACAACAACAGTGGTCCTTCTTCCAAAGGTGTTGCCTGAATGGATACTGCAAACTACCACCCCAGGATCCTGACAAGCTTGGTCTATAAAAGCTATGGAAAGGATCAGCATGTACCGCAGACATAAAGCTGCCGGGACCTAATACTGGACACCGGACCTACCCAGTGTGGCTGTCGGCGCAGATCCTGCCCCTAAAACATGTTTTGACCCATTTTGAAAACAGTCATACAAGGTCATTGATGAGGGCAATGTGGTCTGCTGACAGCCAGTAGCTGGACCTTGCAATGCATCCATACAATACCCTTACGTGTCTCTTAGGTATGAGATGTTCGCACCAGCTTAAATATAAACCCCTATGTCAGTAGAGGGGTTGCAAACCAGACCAAGGACAGAACTGACATGGTCAGACATGCTGCATCCATGTCATAACATACAAACCAGGATATAAGTGGCATCCTGCACAAGGCTTGGTCCTCAGACCTCCTCGTTCGGGCTTATATATGTTCCATAGGCACAGGGCCAACATGGATGGACTGTGACTGGAACATGTATGCAGAGGGAGTACAAACTAGCTCCACCATATCTGGACCGAACAGCTGACACAAGCATCCTGCAAAAGGGCCAACATAGAAACAGACAACTGGTGCCATAGCCATGTCAGCAAGCTTAATTCTGCAGAAATGTGTATAGTCAACCAACGTGGATGGTACAGTAAAAGTGCCCACCAATTACCACACAGGTGATACAACCCATTACGTAATTCCTAACATGTAATTTGAGAGACCTGGGGACACAAGGTGATAGGATATCTTGCATTAACAAACATGAGGCTGTAGTGTTCACAGAAACATACCATATACCCACCTGCTAATCATGAAGGTTGTCAGGATCTAGATAAGGGGAGGTCACTGTGGCTCTGCAGTCATCCTTTCCGGTCAGCATTATACTGGACTACAATAGCTCCCTGTGGGATGTACCTCAGCAGACACCTCCATCAACTGTAAAGTCTGTCAACAGTACCTCACCAGGAGTAGCAAAGAGCTTCTGAACAGATGCCATGTGTTGCCTGATTAAACAAACTCTGCAGCTCCACACACCGCAGCTCCACACACCGCCATACTGCCTTACAGCCACGAGTGCGGGAAGCTGTGCCTGATGTATAAAGTCATGTCCAAGCTGGAATCAATGAACATGCTGCACCTTGTACAATCTGAAATGGCAGTGAGCTATGCACATGGAGAGACCTGGAACCCCAGCACTGACATACAGTAGGACAAGCTGTACTGAATGATCCATAATGACAGAAGCCAGCCCCCACTCTGAGTATAAACTCCCAGTACAGGTTAGTTAGAGAGTCATTTCCATCGACACGGCTCAATTCTGGGAGGAATCTTGATGAGTGGATGGGAGATGGTAGGTTTCAACCCTGGGTATCACTGTTATGTCACAGGTAGACGGAGGCAATAGTGATACTTCAACCATGACATATGTCATGGCAAACTCCAGTTACAATGTGTGTCAAGGACAAACATTAATTTCGACTGCATTAGAAATGGCCTAGGGTACATCGCTAGTGGGTTACACGTCCACCATGTTGTGGAATACACTCACAATGTTGGACAAGCCTGGTTTAGGTAGTCCATATCTCGAACATAATGTGCAACATGGTCATATATGCACAACTGGCCCCTACACAGTCTGTTGTGCCTACTATGACGATTTAAAGCAGTGATAGGACTAAAGCCCAGGATACTGTCCACCACAAAAAATTGGGAAAAAAGGTTTTCTTTTTTAAAAACCAAAAAATTTAACCCCCCACTTAATTTTTTAAAAAAAGGGGTTAAAAAAAATAAAAAAAAGTTGGTTTTAGGGGGGCAAAAAATTTTTGGGAAAGGGAAAAAAGGGTTTGAAAACCAAAACTGTATG